>NW_007726999.1:350183-462760 GCF_000696425.1 Galeopterus variegatus | reverse complement strand
TGTGAAGAAATAATAGGCTTTATTCAGAGCTAGGAGCAGTCGACCTAATATGGCTTCCCGGAGCATCCTCTAGAAGCTTCACACATCTGCACCATTTGTCCTTTTTACTCAAGTCCATAATCCCCCCCCCCCCCCAAAAAAAAAGGCAAATCACCAAGCAATACGTAGATGTAGAGGTAATTATACTGGTAACATAAAATAACAGAAAAAGTAATAAGGCATGGACAAAGAACTGGAATGATACATAAGAATTTGTAAGGAGTGGCAACCTTTAGCAAGCAGTTGGTGGAAGGGTATGGGCGGTGATTTGGGTGCTTTGCTGTTTAACTCTTCAGCACTGTCCAATAGAACATTCTCTGATGAGGGAAATGCTCTATATTTGTGCTGTCGGGTTCAGTAGCCACTAGTGACATGTTGCTGTTGAGCACTAGAACTGTGGCTAGTGTGATCGAGGAGGTGAATCTTTAATTTTACTTATTTTAAAATTTAAATATTCACATATAGCTAGTGGCTACTGTGTTGGACAGTGCAGCTCTATGTACTTAAGTATTGTTTGAAAAAACTTTTTTTTTTAACAACAAAAATGCCTACCTCTGTTATGGCTTAAGTTATGCTGTGATAACTAACTGCCCTGAAAATCTCTGTCACATAATGAATACTAATTTTCCTCTCATACTACACATGTTAACCCCGAATTGGCTGGGGGGCTCTGCTGCACATCTCATCATCCTTGGATCCAGGCTGACAAAGCCTGAACTCTTGGGAGTTACAGGTCACCATGGTGAGAGGAATGAAATGATAGGGTGTCTCCCAGTGGCAAATTAAAGCCTTTCTCTTGGGAGGAATTAATACACGTCCCTTTTTGCATTTCAGTGGCCAGAGTGAATCTCATGGCCACCCTGAGTTCAAGAGCGTGGGGAAATATGGACAAACCATGGGCCCAGAGGGAGGGGAATTTGCAAACAGCCCTAATGTCTACCACATTTGTATAATTTTCTCTTTAATTAAGAAAAGAAGAAAGAAAAGCCAAGTGAGAAAACTAGAGCTCAGACCTCTATGGTAACATTCATAAAAAGCGTAATCAATATTTACAAACTCTCTTCCTCATTTGAGTAAAGAGCAGTTATCTTCGTTTATAGAACTGGAAAACTAAGAATATGCTGAAAAAGTAGGTTATTGCCTCTAGAGCTATTTTCATTGAATACCTGGGAAAATATTTCAATAGGATTTAACATTTCTTATCTGGTAAAGTATTCAGGTTGATACTGAATACATATCTATTTTTTCCAAATAATAATTTATTTCAAGAAAATATACCAATTACTGATAATGCTATGATTAATGGTATCTCTGTAGCCATGTGCATGTATCTTCTAGTAATATGATAGTGTACAATTTTGATGACATCCGGAAAATTGGTTAAAAGTTAGAATTTATTGTTCATTTCCACTCTTCAGTGACTGCACATGAAAGCAATGTCATATAAAAAAGGCATAAAATACTCATTGGAAAAAAAGTGAATGTAAATGAACTTGGAATTCAGGCCACACTAACTCTGGAGAATGGGTTTCTAGGTCCCTGCGGGAATTGATTTTGCTTACTCTGTGGAGGTTTGAGTCTAATAAGAAGCTAATACGAAGGGTGGGAGAGGGGACATTTTATCCTACAGAACCTTGCTTTGTCTTGTTGGAAGTCTAATGGGAGAATAAACTCAATCACTCAATACATTTCTGACTATTCGTATGAGAATTTATAGAAGAGGAACATGGTGCTTTATCAGTGACTGCTTCCTGTACCTGTCTAGTAGCTAGCACATTGCCTGGTCTGGGTAAATCCTAAATTCACTTGGTGGTGTCATTTAAGGCTCCTTTATGCTTCTGAGCTGTGAATGAATTTCAGTTCTCATCAGAGCACTTAACTCTTCAAAAAGGAATGAGTACCAATAGGACTGAGTTGAAGCCCACTGACCAAACACCTCCAAGAACACATCTGCCCTCAAACAAAATTAGGTTTATGGACCATGTTGCCACAAGGGAAACCATCCCCCAGAAGAACCATGTGTCTGGGAGGGCCTCCTTAGAGGGCCTAGGCTTGTGGGAATCGGGGCCTCTTCTAGGTTGCCTGTAATCAAGAAGTGGGGACAATTTGGTGATTGGTCATCTTAATAATGTTTATCTAGAAGGCAGAAGGATTAAAACAAAACCTGAGGGGTAAAGAAGCAGCAGTCACTCACAGTGATCAGAAGAGAGAGGTGTTTAATCATTTTTGTTGTTGTGGAATGGCTTGTTCCAGAGACAGTCACAGGGTGACCTTGTCTGAACATAGTTCATATTTTGTAAGCTTTGATAATGGTTGGTTGAGAATGTCAGGGTTAGCTTCAATAGGGCTGCTTTTCACTTTCTCAGGTACACAGCAGCCTCCTTTGTTCAGAAGCGCTTTAGGATCTATCCCTAGCCTCCTGTATTTAATTACTCAATTAGATTGATCTTCAGTGGCATTTCAGAGAAAGAATGAACTGTGCAAGTACTCGGAAGAAAGAGGAACCTTACCAGATCTTACTAGGGTGTTGTGGGGGTGTGATGGGGCTTCAGAAGGAGAACATGCCTAAAGAAGGAAACTGAAAGAGACAATCATTCAGCTCTATAAATGAGCTGACTATGTTCAGATGAGCAGGGCTACTATCATCACCTGTACGTACATAGAAGAGGAATGTGACAATTGCTTTCTTGGCTCCAATTTCTCTCCCGTCCTATATCCATATTCTGGCTTTGGTCTTATCATAGTATATATTCTCACCTCTTGACTTTGGACTTGGTCATGTGACTTGTTTTGGCCAATGGAATTTTTACCAGACGTGATACAAAGTGGAAAAGATTTCTTTGAAGAAATTAATTAAAGCCATGGTCTGAAGTATGAGAAGTTAGCTAGGCAAAGAAAGTGGGCAGGTGGAGGGAGGATGAGCTTTCCAGGAAGAGGGAAGGGGACTTAAAGAGATCCAGAAGAGGGAAGCACAGAATTTAATGGAAAGAAAGTGCATTAAGACTGGCGAGAAAGGTAGGAATTAGAAGATAGTCAGTCTTACAGCAAATTTGGGAATTTATCCTAACAGTGATGGAAAGCTATGGAAGAAGTTTAAACTGAGAGTGACATGATCTAATTTAGTTTTTTGAAAGATCACTTTGGTTGCAGAGTTGCTATTATAATTAGAGACAGAATTTGGGACAAATGGGTCCTAGAATTTTTTCCATCTTTGTCAGGGCACCATGCAATACAAATTGGCTCTCTCATTTGTTCCATTAAAATCAATGAGTTTGTTTAGGCAAAGAGGCTCCTGGATATCATCCCAGCGAGAGGTTGAAGGGTTCTTCATAATATTCTAAATTTACTAAATGAAAATAACAGAGTAGCCAAGAGGATTGATTTTGGGATGAGCCAACAGTCCTTGGTGACACCGGGCCAAGCAAAGAAGGGCCATGAGGCTGGGTTTAGAAAGTTGTGGCTGAGGGGGCACCATTTTCTTTTAAAGGCAACTCTTTGTGGAAATGAAGTTGATAAGAATATATAGCATTCTTCTGTATGAGAACTAAAAAGACATAACCTTTTCCAGCACAGCCTCTTTCTGGTCATTCAGATTTGGATCTCATCTGGAGGTGCAATTTTTGTTATGTCGTATGTCAGAACATTAGATTCTCTCACTCAGAAACTTAAGAAGGTTGATATGACATATCCTTTGATAGGAAAACAAAATTATGCTGAAGGTGCGATCAGATGTCAGTGAGTTTTAGAAACTTGAAATTCTGAGAACAGGAAATTAAATTATAAAAAGGTTGCTTTGCTTTTTAGGTTGGCTTATCTAGTTTTTAAAAATGAAGCATTTTAGAAACATTCAAAAAATGGGCTGAGGGTTGATTTTGCTGGTTACTTAAGGTTTGGAGCCTGGTTGGTCTTTACAACCTGATGATATCCACGCTTTAATTTCAGAATGAATGACTTATGAAGGGGACTTTAGTTGTACCAAAGTTGTCTGCAGGCTAAAATGTTATGTAATTGGTTAGGAGAGCACATTTTAGGACATTGAATTGTGCAAGCATAAATTGTGTTAAATGTTAACAGAGGTTTCATGAGTTTCTTAAGTTCGAACCTGTTGACATTTTGGGCTACATTCTCTGTCATGTGTGGGGCTGTCCTGTGCATTATTGGATATTTAACAGCATCTTTGGCTTCTATGTAGTAGATGCCACTAACACACCTCCCCACACACAGCAGTAGCAATGGAAATGTCTCCAGATATTGTAAATGTCTTCTGGGGGTGCCAAATCACCCCAGGTTGAGAACTACTATCTAAACACTGTGAAATAATTGTTGGACAGATTTTAACTGTTTCTTACTTTTTTGATTATGCCCAATTAGAAGATAGGCTGTTTATAAGTAGGTTCAGAGCTCCACACCAGCCCAAGAGGAAGACTTCAAATATGGTATTCTGTAGTTTCCATCATGGCTGAAGCTGAGTGAACACTGGGGTGAAATGTCAGAGGTGTTCGTTGAGTTTTAGAGAATATTTCACTGTTCTCTGATGAGGGTGAAAGAATTTAGAAGGTGTGTATTTGTGTGTGTGTGTGTGTGTGTGTGTGAGAGAGAGAGAGAGAGAGAGAGAGAGAAACAGAGAGAGAGAGAGAGAGAGAAAAAAAACCTCAAGATCTATTTTTTAAAAAGCTTGGAAAAGACTCCAAATTCAATGTATTTTATGCATCTTATATATGTGAGAGAGAATGAAAAAATAAATATTCATTGAATGAAATATTCATTAAAATCAAGTTTGCTTTTTCTAATTACTTTTAGATATTAGAGCAGGGATTGAGAAATGCTGTGAATTACCAGGATGAAGGGCTGATGACTGAGGTCATGGGTGATTATGTTTAAGAACATGTAGGAAGGAACAGAGAGAGAGAGAGAGAGAGAAAAAAAACCTCAAGATCTATTTTTTAAAAAGCTTGGAAAAGACTCCAAATTCAATGTATTTTATGCATCTTATATATGTGAGAGAGAATGAAAAAATAAATATTCATTGAATGAAATATTCATTAAAATCAAGTTTGCTTTTTCTAATTACTTTTAGATATTAGAGCAGGGATTGAGAAATGCTGTGAATTACCAGGATGAAGGGCTGATGACTGAGGTCATGGGTGATTATGTTTAAGAACATGTAGGAAGGGCCACATAAAACTGGTGACCACAAATAAGTGGTAAAGGAAATTGAGAGGGTGCATTTAGAAATGTCTTTTATTCAAAGAATTACTGGGATATGAAATGAGGAAGTAGGCTCCCTAGAGAAATAGCTGAAGTCACCACACATCAAGTAATTTGAAATAGGGAGGAATGACTCATAGCATGTCTTTGTAAAGTTTGCCTAGCCTTGAAATACTGATGGGGAGATTATTCCAAGGAAATTAATGAGATAAATCTAAATGTTGCCAAATTATCAGTGGGAGCTGAAGATGAAAATGGTGAATACAAGTAATCCATTCTTTAAACAAGAGTGAAACACCCATGTGCAACTAATACTTTTTTAGATAAAAAGGATGCATAGTTGTTAAGGAAATGAGCTCTTGGAAACAGACGGCCTGGGGTAGAATCCCAGCTCCATAGTTTATTAGCTGCATAGCCTTAAGCACTCTACTTACCTTCCATGCCTCAGTGTCCTCATCTATAACATGGTAAAAAGAATAACAGTATCTACCTTATAGGGTTGTTATATGGATTAAATACGTTAAAACATACAAAGCACTTAAAACTGTTTCATTCTATTTAGAAAATGTTAGTTTTAATTCTACCTAGGAAATGTTAGCTATTATTTCAAGGCTCAAGGTGACTATGACTTGCCCATCGTCATATATCGAGGTAGGTACAAAATTAGGACTTGGGATTTCAGTTCATATCATTTCCTTTCATGTCAGGCTGTTCTTGTTTATGTCCTGTATCTGTGTGTTGGGGGAGTGATATTGGGGAAGTTAACAGATAGATATGGAAGCCATAATAGCGAAACACAATTGTTTATTATTTCAGGTCACTTTTATAGCATTATCATATTTGAGTCTCAAACGAACTTTATGATGTAAGGTGAAAAACAATTCCCATTTTATAGATACAGGAACAGATTCAGTAGAAAAGTTAAGCAATTTTCCCAAGATGTCAGAGCCTATGAGTAGTAGAATTGGAATTAAAAACCAGGGATTCTGACTCCTTTTCTGTGTCTCTGTCCTCACACCCACTCCCCACCTATGGTTAAAGCTGAATGCAGGAGTAATGACAGCAGAAAGACAACTAGGGATTGGGGAAACACAGTGGCCTGATGTCCAGCAGGCCAGGGCCATCAGGGAGGGTTTGTTGGAAGAGACAGCATCAGTCTAAGTCCTTTCTCTCCCTCTGAAGAGAGCTGTTGAGTCCATTTATTCAGTTCCAGCCCCTTTTCCGTGTCCTCCATCATCTCTCACCTTGTCTTCTACCTTCTGGCTGGTCAATCCATGCTCTACTTGCAGCCATGATAATTATTCTAAGGAAAAAATCTGGACATGTCACCCCCATCCCCATCTCCACCGTCATCCCTTCAGTGACTCTCCATCCCCTCTGGATTAAGCCAACCTTCTCCAGGGCAATTATGTCCTTCAATTCTGGCCTGGTTTCCCTTCTCTACCCACTACCCATATATACTCTCCTTGATGAAATATATTTCACCCTTCTCTGATGCATCATGGTCTCTTTTCTTCCCATCCGCTCCATGTAACCCTCTTGTGGCATTTAACACATTGTATTTTAACTGTCTCTGTGGACTTTTAAAAATGGGTAGTTTCATCAGGCAATGAAACTTGGACAGAAGGCCTTGGCACAATCAGTCATTCTTAATATTTAACACATATTAACATTACTGCTCTGAGTAGATGCTATAAATGGGGCTTGCAAGAGTTATAGTTTCTGCCACTGGAATATGTTTAAATTCTAACCCTGGAGCCAGCATGTCTGAAAGTCTCCTCCATCCTTTGTGAATTGGAAAACCAAACAGCTCTCTACTGAGATGTCTGCTCTCCCCTGACTCCCTCGCCCTGTCTCCAACATAAGGGCCTCTCTGATTCTCAGAGAAGGCACATCTGGGTATATTTGCAGTCTGGGCCCCTGTCCTCTGAAGGGCCTGTGCAGGCAGCCAAATGTAATAGTCTGGAATCCATGCCTTTCCATAGTCCGTCTTCTCTCATTTCTCAGGAATGGAAACCTGGAGGAGCTGGAACTTCTTTGGCTTCCTCCATGAGCCAAAGCCTGTGACGCCCTTCCAGCCCTCTTCTTCCATCTCTCAGTTCCTTCTAGGCATGCTTAAGCTTGCTCACAATGTCTCCCCTGCCCCTCTAACTGAGGCCCTGACTCCCCTACTCCCCAGGGGCAATTCATATCTTCAAGATGGATAGGTATGGCAAAATAGTTTGTGAAGGGGCTGGCCCGGTGGCGCACTGCTACAGTGCGCCGCTTGGGAGCGTGGCGGCGCTCCCGCCGAGGGTTCGGATCCCACATACAGACCGGCCGCTCACTGGCTGAGCGAGGTGCAGGTGCTGCACCGAGGGTTGCGATCCCGTTGCCAAGATAAAAAGGAAAAAAAAAAATAGTTTGTGAGCAGTGCATGTAATTACACTGGCCGTAGCTTATCAGGACATATCTCATCATCATAAAATATGAAATCAGCTTGATCAAGAGAAGAAAGATTTATCTAGGACCTCAGTCTAGGCCCTTTGGTCTACTCAAGTGAGGAAGATTCTGATGAAGAGTCAGAATTCTAAGTGTGTGTGTCCTGGGTCTTCAGAACAATTTAATAATATAAACCAAACAAAAGATTTAGGCTTTTTTGAAAGGAAAAACTGTCCTCAGAAAGTTCAGTTAGAGATTACAGAAAGATCCTGTAACTATATGGAAATTGTTGTTCAAATCATAATTATTTTCTCAGTTAATTTTCAGTTTCATGGTGAAATTTGAAAGAACCTATTTTAGCTCACTGCACATCATAAGTGAGTATGATTTATCCTTAATATAAAATGAGAGTAGATTAAAATGAAAAAGAAGTTTTCACTTCAATTGTATATATGATATATTGAGACAATGTTCACATATAAATAACCTAGAAAATAAATGCGGAAGTCTTATTCCAGCCATACTATGACTAGAAGTATCCACATTCATGTTCTCAAATATAAAATGATCTAGATTATAAACTTCATATTTGTTTTAATTTTTTGTTGTTATTGCCTTTATGTTTTTTTTTTGTTTTTTTTTTGTTGGCAGCTTATCTCATTTTGCTAAGATTTGAAGTCTTATGTCTACTTGTCTAACTTACCCACATGACTCTAACTTTCAGAAGTCAGGGAATCTTTCTTTCCCATCTGTGCATCCAGCTGTATCCCTGACAGAACCTTCAGTTAGTACCATAGGAGGCAAAGGAATGTGATTTAGAGTATAAAGCTCTACTGGGGTGATTTTTGCCCCCCAGGGGACATTTGCAATGTCTAAACACATTTTTGGTTGTCACAACAATGGCGGGTGGGGGGCGGGGCAGGGGCAGGAAGTTGCTACTGGCTCTAGTAGGTAGAGGCTGGAGATACTGGTAAACATCCTACAATACACAGGCCAACAAGAAAACAGATTCTCCCTAGAGCCTCCAGAAAAAGTGCAATCTTGCCAACACCTTGATTTTAACTATGCGAGACCCATTTGATCTCCAGAACTGTAAGATAATAAATTTGTGTGTTTTAAGTTGCTTAGTTGGTTTTTCAGTTGGTTTGTTATAGCAGCATTAGGAAAATAATACTGATAGGAACAGGCAATCTGCAGAACAGGAAACATAAATGCCTAGTAACTATACAAAAAGAAGCTGAAGCTCAGGAATTAAAATGAGATGCTATTTCAAACCCATCAAACTGATGGTCATAAAAACATCTGGCAACACTAAGTGTTGGAAAGATGTGGAATGAAAGTAACTTTCCTCACTGCTGCATTTTGGAGAAAAAATCTGACAATATTTATTATTTTTAAAAATGTGCATGGCCTGGAACCCCACAATTTTGCTTTGAGAGATAAACCCTTGAGAAAAATCTGGCACAGGAGCCCCAGGAGATCTCTAAAGCAATGTGCATTGTAGCATTGCTTGTAATTACAAAACAACTGAGAAAAACCCTGGTTATTGGCTAATAGAGAAATTTATAAATACCTATATTATGTGCATAATGCAATGAATTGGTTAAAATCAATAAACATAAACATAAACATGTTTCAGCACAAGCAGATCTCCCACACACAATTTGCAGTAAGATACACACAGTAGAATAGCATTCATATAATTTTAAACATACAGAGCACTATTATCTATTGTTCATGGATATCTATCTATGTAGTAAAATATAAGAACGTGAACTGGGAGTACGCAAACCCATCTGTGCTGGCAATTGACCCTAGAAAAGGTAGGAGATGGAACTGGAAAGGAGGACCAAGGTGAGTTCAACTTCGTCAGCGATGTTCTACTTATTATACAAGGGGTCTTCAAATAGTTCATGGAAGGATTCGTTTTATCTTTTAATTTCATTTTCCCACAAACGTTTTGAAGTACCCTCATACATGTAAAAACACAAAAATAAAAATAATACATAAAATGCCACCAACTTATGCTCATTCTTGGTGGCTGGTACACAGATATTTCTTATATATTTTTTCTCTCTCTTTTTGCCTTAAATTCTTTTCGAAATACAAGCATATAAACCAAAACAATGAGTGTAAAAAAGGAGAGCAACCATATTGAAATTGGTTTAGAATAAACCCTGGGTTCAAACTTATGTTCAAAACTCATCAACTTCATTTGCTTTTTCAAATTCAAAAAATATCTTAATGCATTACTTCAGACTTAGTACCTTCATGAGTAAAATAGGTACTGGATTACACAAGCATGGACACAATAACTAAGAGCTAATAAATTTGTACTGTGTTTTTCAATTGAGAATATTATTTTACATGTATTATCTCAGCTGATTTTCCAAGGAACCTAATCAGTTAGGTAAGGTAGATCTTCTGAACCATCCTGTTTACCAGGTAAAAAAAAAAATGGAGGCCCAAAAGGGACAAAGAGACTTGTCCAGGGTTGGTAAGTGCCAGAGCCAGAGCTTGAATGCATGCCTTCTGATTTTAAGTACCGTGCTTTCTGTACTATATCAACTACATCCTTGGATGAGACATGGCTGGTTTAATAGCTGTTCCTGTAAAAGAAAAGAAAAGTAAAAAAAAGCCCTCGGTGTTTTATGCCTTAAATGTCTGTGCTCTGAATTAGCTCCTTAAACAAGCAAGAAAGCAAGAAAACAAGTAAACGATTCTTATTCTGCATCAATATTTGGTACTGTGTTCTGTAGGAACTTGTTCCAATGTTGAAACATTATTAGTTAATTTCCTGGGCAAGAAATTTCATAATAGATATTGATAAAAGAGAAGCAGATGAGGATTACTAAGATAGTAAAGTGTGGAAATCATGTTACACGTGGAATCGTTAAAGGAACCAGTCATGTTTCAACAGGAAATGAAAAACCATAGGGGAAGTGATAGCTGTATTTAACTTTTTAAGGTATTTCCAAGTTGAAGAGAAATGAAGAAAAATAGACCTAGAGCCAAAGTAAGGAAGTGATACAGTGATGCCAGTTCTCAGCTAAGAATACAGAACTTCTCAAATATAGAATTGCCCAAAATACATGGAATGGGCTGTCTCAGAGGAGTCCAAGCAGAAACTAGATGAATGGTTTTCAACAACACTTATAAGGAAATGCTTATTTTGGAAGAGGCGCTGAGCTAGGTGAGAGAAATGGAATCGTTCTCTGCCTATCATTCTCCCTAACATTGTTCTAAAAGGGGGAAGCAAAAATTTACCTGCACAATTCCCCTTCAGCAGGGGCGTTGAAGTAACAGAGATTCCCTGTAGATTTCACAAACGGCATGTGTGTGTGCTTGTGTGTGTCTCAAAGGGAGAGCAGAGAAGCTACACTTGAGAAGATGGAGAGAGATGTGGTTTCTGGCTTTGTCATCCAAATCTACTCTTGCAGGGTCCCCCAGGCTAAAGTCAGGTATGTGACTAAGAATGTCACATGAAAAGGTAGAGGAGCCGGTGGGTATCATCTGTCATTTGAACTCCAGAGCTTGGTGGGAACATACACAAGCAAGTTGACCATTGTGGTGAATTGAGGCCAAGTGACCCACTGGGTAACTTGTCACAGGATCTGGCATGTAGGTTGTCTAGTTGCATTATTGTGAGTCAGTACACTGCTTAATGTGAGATCCAGGATTGGGAAATGCAAGAGCAGAATAAAGCAAACCAACTTGGATACTTGAGGTCATCTGTTATATCTGGAGGCTTGTATGGGAAGAATAGTAGGTTGTGCTGAGTCTTGTGGACAACAGGTAAAATATCCGAGATCTCCGCTCTGGTCCTCCATTTTCTGTAGCGACACAATGCAAAACCACAACACAGCCTCCTTAGTAGGTTTATTTTACTCTTCTCACCCTTGTCCTAGTATGCTGTCATCTCACCATGCCCTCCTGAAATTCCCCTTGCTCTTGCTGACATTAACATTACCCTTTCTGAAGATTGACTATATCACATTCTGCATTTTAACAAAATCATGGTCCTTTGTATGCACATTTAAATTGAAGATGTACTACCTCAAGGACTTATAATCTTGGCCCAAATCAGGACTGTCTTTGTGAATTGGTTTAACTACACAACAACTAACCAATAAGCAGTTATTTTGAACCTGAACATTTCCAAAGTTATCATAAAAATCTAATTGTGCACCTGAGCAAAGTTATACTGGACCATAGTGGGAAAGGTGAAAGATGAAGATGTTGCTGAACACCCTTTTGGAAAGAAAGATTTAGAACCATGGACTCTAATTTTAAGAAGACATTACTCCTTTCATTTTGCAAATTTCAAGCTGAGAGAGAGAGAGAGAGAGAGAGAGAGAGAGAGAGAGAGAGAGAGAGAGAGAGAGGTATCAGAGAATCTACCTAGTTTTCTTAAGGGGCTGCTTCTCAGGGCATGGCCTACTTTGTCACAAAAACCTTTGGGACCACAGAAAATGATGGATTGGTAAATACTCCCAGTTCTAGTGTTGATGGCTTGCAATGCACCAGAGGAGGCTGACTGCTAAATACAATCATACTTCCTGGGAGTACTTCAGTTTTTCAGAGAGCTGACTTGATATCCTAAGAAGGTTTAATACTGAACTAAAAATATTGTGGTATGGTGGGTACTGTGGTTAACTCTCCAGAATCTGTTCCATTCCAGCCACTTAATCTCCAAGCCAATCATGGAAATTCCATCCTTCTTGCCATTAATAATTTGGGGCTGGACAGGCTTAAGCCAGTTTGTATCAAAGAGAGATGCCAGGAGTGACTTGCCAAGGGCTTCTGAGAAGAAAGTTTCTTCAGTCTTAAGAGAGACCCATGAGAAGCCTCCCTTTCACTTGATAGACATAAGTGAAGGTGGATGGGGTGTAGATTACTACCTGCAGCCATCCTACAACTACAAGGGGAACATGCCCTTAGGATAAAGCCAACCCTACAGGCTTGAGAAGATGCTATTTCTTCTTTTTTGGCAAATTTCAAAGCCCCAGAGGGGAGAAATAGAAAGAACTCAAGTCCTCTAATGGCATTGTTGAGTCCCTGAAGCTCACCTGCTTCTGGACTTCTTGTTGCGTGTGCTATTGCATTACCTCCCTACCTAAGTCAGTTTGATGTGAGTTAGGTGGCTGCTCACAGCCATGAACATCTGACATGATATGAGTCATTGGCAAGAATCCTCTCGTTTTGGCAAGCATGGCACAATAGTGGAATTAGCAAGGATTCACCATCGTCATTTCTAAAGTGATGCTATTTAAAATCATAGACACTTATCCCAGGTGAAAGAATACAATTTTTACCAACTGTAATGAGATTCAACAATTACAGCAGAGTAATTTCGGAACAGATGTCATGCTACTCCCATCTTGTATAAAGCTTATTTTAGTATTTTTATTGGCAATTCTTCACAAGGTACTCAGAGCTGCAGTGGCTGTAACTGATAAGGCTGACTGCATCATGAAGGACATTAACATGCTAAATTAATTTCAACTCTCAGATTGTATTTATTGAAGATTCGATGTGAAGGCTTTTATTGTTTTGACTTAAAAAGTTCAAAACAGCACTCAGTTTTACATTTTGATATCTCTACCCTTAACCATTCACAGCACTCCATGTATTAACACGTCTGAAATTTGAGTCTTGGGGAAGAAAATGATTTTAGGAGTTTCTTGGCAAGCTGGTAACTGATTAGATTTGTTAGGGATAAAAAAAAAAAGTCTGGGACCATTACTTTTTAAGAAAGCCAATAACATCACATGTTTGAAGTTAATGCATAAGCAGCTTATCAAATATTAATGTTCATGATTCCCAATGTTGTTAGTTCTCTTCCTTCAGATGACCTTTCTTTCTTTTCACTGCCAATTCTAATCCTACCTATCCCCTGATTTTTAATACTTACCCCAGGTCCAATCCCTTCTTGAAGACTTCTCTGAGTCATGCATAGACTGGAGGATAAACTGGTGCTATATTGACAAAGCTGGGTCCTTAAACTCTAGCAGAGCATTTCAGCAACTGGGTGCAATCAGATGGTCAATATTACACAATCCTAATTCTGAGTTCTAGATTTACCCTGACTTCTGAGCCTTAGTATTCTCATGTATAAAATGGGAAAATTGATAGTAGGTAATTCAAAAGGTTATTATGAGGATAAAATGAGATAATCTAAAGTATGCCTTAATCCAGAACCTGGCACACAAAGAATGTTCAAGAAAAGTTGTCTTAATTTATACATAAGATTTCAGTGGGCTTAGATATATATACTTTTTGGGTTGCGGAATTATAATTTTTTATTTATACGTTGTCCTAATTTTGCTTATTAAAAAGGAAAATCTATGCTTTATTTTCTTGGCTCAGCTCAGGCTCTGGGACTTTATTTAATGATGGAAACTTCTCCTTAACGATTTGATATTGTACGGCCCAAGGGAAAGCTTCCTCTTCACCCTCAAAGTTTCATTAAAGAGAATCACTAACAAATTTAGATCAATATGAAGAGAAGGCATAAGAAATTTTATTATTTAACGTGTTGGGAAGGGGCAAGGTACAGGGGAATCACAAGAGAGTAATATCCCAATTTTCCACTGGGGTACGGAGCTGATATCCCCATCTCCAAAGGGAAAGAGGAGATGGGGGCATAGGAGTAGATGATTCTTAGGGGGACGCAATGGGCCTGGAGAACATACAATGGCCTGGGACAAAGTCTATTTGGTTCACAGAGCAGGCAGTGACTGGTAAATTATTTTCTTTAAAATACTAAGTGGGACCAAATGTCCAGGTGTGTTGACAGACTCATCTTCCTTTCTGTGATATGAGTTAAGTCAATGAAAACTCAAGGGAAGGACCAGAGATAACTGTCTTCTTCTTTGGTGGGTCCAGACTTTAGGCCGATGAGAGAACAGCTTCATGCTATGCTTTGGAGAGTGACAGAGGATTGAGGGACGTGAGGTGGGGGAGGTCAGAGAGACCTAGAGGCTGCTTCTTTGTTCCAGCATGTCAAAGCTCCATATTTTTGTGGTAGCAGCTTTCTGCACCCCAGCAATATCGTCACTGTAAAAAGGAGGCAATTTTCCTGATGTGGACATCTTACATAAATGTATGAATGTACGTGTACAATCACGATTCACAAGTAACAACCAACCACTGAATTACTTTTGAGATTTTTAGTAGCAACAAGAGTCCATTCAACAAACATCAAACATCTATCATGAAAGAGGCGTGGTGTGACCCCTTGAAAACTGTGAGAAGGAGGGTGTACATGCAAAACGTAGCAAGTTTTTATAGATAAATGCTTTACAGGTTGTATAAGCAAAATAGTTTTATTAGAGGCAGAAAGCATTGTCTTGCAAGATAAACGAGGACCAGTGACACCCAAAATTTACTTTCAATGTATAGTTGCCTCATGTTAATATCTTCTCCGGTTTCTGGATTACTTTTTTGAGAAAACACATAATATTGGCTGGAACCCAAACTGGGAAATTTGGATATGAATCCTGGCTCCACCACTTAATCCCTGTGTGGCTTTGGGCAACTCATTTACTACTGACTAACTTCTCATTTTTTTTTCAACACCATTTTTCAACAAAAGGGGCTAAATTATCTCTTCCATTATCCAGTACTATGCATTAAGGAGCTAAACAAACCTGACTTCTAGCTTCTCCCATTAAAAATTAAAAACTTTTTTCTTTTGTTTCAGGAGTTTTATGTAACCAATTCCATTGGATACCTTACTCGATTCCTCAATGGAATTGGAATATTATATTAATATTCAGGAAAAATAGCACTGTTTACTATTTCCTTCAATTACTTTCAGTTACAACACTAAAGGTAATTCTAATTAATTAGAAAAGGCAATTACTCTCAGTTACATCATTAAAGGTAATATGGAAAATAAAGACCACCCAGGAAGTTATCAAGTATTTCTAAAAATTATTTGACCAAAGTGTTCATTTTTTTTGAGGAATACTTCTGGGATAAATTTAGGGGAAATACATGCTCGCATATTTATTAATGTTTACCAAAAAGAGGGCTCACAGGGAAGATGAAAGATGTGAGTGGAATCACTTAGCAAACTCTTGCCACTCTTTTTTGTTACAAATAAGATAGCAAATGCAGAAGGCTTTGAAAATTTTAATGCCCTGTGTATAAAGAAAATATGGGAGAAATTTTATTACTGTGCAGTAGATAAAAGAGAGCATGTGATATTTTTACAAAAACTTTAGTGTATCAGAAAATACCACAAATAAATTAGAAGGCAAATAATAAAACAAGAAAAAAGTATTTGAAACAAACATAAGAAATAACTAATTTTCCTTCTAGATACATTGGCCACGCAAATCAACAAAACCATCAGTCCAATAGAAAAATGGTCAAAGGTCACAAATAGTTTACAGAAAATGAAGTATGAATGTCTTATAAACACACAAAAGGATAATCAGTTTTGCTCCTAGTTAAGAAAAATGAAAATTAAAAACTTACCATTTTTCACCTATCATATCAGCACACAATTTTATAGTGCCAAATTTGGGGTGTGGGTATGGGGAAATGGGTGTACCCTTGTACTGTGGTTTGCATGTGGTTTGTCCCAGCCAAAACTCATGTTGAAATTTGATCCCTAGTGTGGCAGTGTTGGGAGGTAGATCCTAGTGGATGGTGTTCAGGTTATGGGAAACGATCTCTTATGAATACATTAGTGTCTTCTCTTGGGGGTGAGTGAATTCCCACTCTCTCAGGAATGGATTGGGTCCCTCAGGAGCAAGACATTAAATAGAGTCTGGCTTCCTCAGTTTTTCTCTTGCTTCATCTTGCATCATGTGATCTCTTTGCATATGTCTGCATCCCCTTCTGCTTCCCCACCATGTTATGATGCAGCATGAGGCCTTCACCAGAAGCCCACCAAACACTGGCACCATGCTTCTTGGAGCTCCCAGCCTCCAGAATTGTGAGCTAAATAAACTTCTTTTCTTGATAAATTACCTAGTCTCAGTTATTCTGTTAAAACACCACAAAACAAAGACACCTTGGAACAATCTTTTTGAAAGACAATCTGTCAGTTGCTGTCAAAATTGCAAATACCATTTAACCCAACAATGTCTTGTAGAGAGATTTGTCTTACATATATTCTTGCATATGTGTACAAAGCCACATGTTTGAGACTATTTATTACAGCATGACTTATAACAGGAAGAGGCTGAGAAAAGCTTAACCATCCACCACTGGGTACTGGATAAAATACATTATGGGGCACCTGTACAATGGCTTACTATAAAGCCAATAAAAATAGATCATTGAAACAATCTCTAAGAATCATTATTAATTAAAACAGCATATCAATTGGATGAGACTAAGAGACATTTCAGCCAAATGCAATATATGAACCTTGTTTGAATCCTCATAACAAACCAGCTTTAAAAGTGCATTTATGAGCCATTGGGGAAATTTGAACAGTGACTGGATATTTTCATAATATTAAATAGATTTTTTTTATATTTTAGGTTTGATAATGATGAAGTTATGTAAAGAAGAACGCTTTATTTCAAAGAAGCACAATGAAGCATTATGAGTAAAACAATATAGTGTTTGAGATTTGCTTAATAACAATCTATGAATTATGAAGATTAATAATCTATTTACCTGTGGAAAGGAAGGAGAGTGTAGATGAGACAAGATTAACTCTAAGCTGAAGATTACTGTAACTGGATGATGGGTACATGGGGCTTCAATAAACTATTCTTTGCCTTTTTGAGTGTTTGAGATTTTCCTTAATAAAATTCAAAACTAAAAGTTAACAACTGAAGCTTAAAAAGTTGCAATAAAAAGTTAAAAACTAAATAAAGCAAAAAGTAAAACCAAAACATCATGTTGAATAATTGTAAGTTTAGAAGGCTAACAATGAATCTGCATAGAAAAATTCTGGAAAAAAAATCAGCTGATGATGTTTTTCTGCTGGGGAGGGATCTGACGGCCTAAGGGGGAAGGAATATTTACTTTTCAATATTTTGGTAATGTTTCAAAACAAAGCTACAGAAACAGGATGCTATACAATTGTTAATTATACTATTAGAAATAATGTATGCCACAGTTAAATCCAAAGAAGCTAAGGTTCTTAGCAGGGCGATCCAATTAGCACATTTATTAATCCAGGTCCTGCTTATACTTCTACTGACACCCTAATTATTTTAAAGTCTTCAGTTTGCTTGCAATCATTTAGCATGAAATAGAAAATAATAATATAGTAAATTCACATTCTTTTATATTTCTTTATATATAATTAAATATAAAAATATTTTATTAAATGTTAAAATATTTTATTATATGTTGAATGTATTTAATTAAAATACACCTAATTAAATCTGGCTTTTATAAAAAGACAGAGAATAACAAATTCTAGAGAAAATGTGGAGAAAGGGGAACACTGTTGGTGGGACTGTAAATTGGTGTAGCCATTATGGAAAATTGTATGGAGGTTCCAAAAACAACTACGGATAGAACTGCCATATGATCTAGCAATTCCACTGCTGAATGTATATCCAAATGAATAGAAATCATCATGTCAAAGGGATACCTGCACTCTCATGTTTACTGCAGCTCTATTTACAATAGCCAAGAGTTGGAACCAGCCCAAATGTCCTCATCAGACGAGTGGAAAAGGAAACTGTGGTATATCTACACAATGGAATACTACTCTGCTATAAAAAAGAATGAAATGCTGCCATGTGCAGCAGCATGGATGAACTTAGAGAAAATTATGTTTAGTGAAATAAGCCAGGCACAGAAAGAGAAATACTGCATGTTCTCACTCATAAGTGGGAACTAAAAAAATAAGTAAATTTTAAAAACAAAGAAAGAAAAATACAATGATCACAATAATATGTTGGTTGAACTTTCAAAAGGAGAGAATAAAACTGAGGTTACCAGACTCCCTCTTATTCCAAGGCCATTCATGAAAAGAAGTCCCTCTTTTGTAATAGCACCCTTGATGCTTTCTGCCTGCACACATCCTACTGTGGAAGCTTGTGCTTGTGAGTTCAAGCCTACACTGTGTGAAGATCGTTGGTGTTTGAAGCCTTTGATGATCAGTGGAACTCAAGTGCTTCACATAATAGTTCCACTTCCTGGACTTGTTTAATTGTTACCTCATGGTGTCATTTTACTTGTTCTTCTATCCCCTGTATTTCCTGTAAACTGCCAGTTACATCTTCAGGCTTGATTTAATTCACACTAAACATTTATTGGAAGGAATACTTCATAAATAATGGTCTGTATTTCCTGCCACATTACCTCAGGGGACTCGTAAGGTCTGATTGTTCATTATTACTGGGTTAAATCACTGGGTTAAAGTGGTGATGACCAGATCCCTTCTTTGTAAAGTTACAATTCCCCCTGGCAAGCAGTTTGTAATCTATCTGAGGTGATTCTTTGATGCTATGTGATTATCCAATTCCCAATCAACAATTTACCTAGTGTTTGTAGTCCTTGATTCAAAAGGCTGCTGATCGGTGGTTTTCTAATTCACTCATTCATTCTACACTTATCAGCTGTCATTCTACTTTGAAAAGGAGTTTTCTCATTAGCTGTGTCAATTTGGTTACTCTGAAATATAATTCCTATTGCAAACCAGAATAAGTGTTTCTTTTTCTTAAATACAAATTCCAGGGCAGGGTGTAATAGTGACCAGGGTGTAATAGTGGGTGTAATAATGACCTGCACTGATGGCAAAGGTGTGCTTTGCTGTTGTTTTTTTTTTTTTTTTTTTCTTATAGACTCATGGGTTTTAATGTAGTTAATACATTTCAATCAATGAGATTCATTATATATTTGTGGAAGGTATGTGATTTTCATACATTGCAGCAAAGACTTATAAACTTGCCTGCTAATTTTATTTAGAAAATTATAAAAATTAGCTTGCATTTTTCAAATATATAGCCTCCTTATACTTTTTGATTCTTAAACGGCCCCAAATTTTGTTAATGGGAACCCCTTCAAGCTAGCTTCTGTGTTCTTTTGACTCAATTCTGTTAGTCTTTGAGTGCTTTCTAGCTTAATAGACTGTCCCTTGCATTTTCCATATCATAGACCCTGAAGTAGTAGTTTCTTTAAAGAGTTCTGCATCTTTTCAGTGGTTAATGGCATCTAGGGATCATAGTTCTTGGCACATCATTGTTCTCAAGTGTTATAAGCAGACAGCCTTAGAATACACACACACACACACACACACACAGAGAGAGAGAGAGAGAGAGAGAGAGTGAGGTTATATTGATTTCTCCGGTTTAACATTACAGCATATTTACTTATTTGATTTTATACTTATGACTCTTTTAAACTGAAAAATCTTGGACTGTATCACTTATTTACTTTATCCTTTGTTATACAAAAATGGTTTCAAAATAACAATGCAGTATTACCATTAACCATAAAACTACTGAATGAAGTTTAAGATTTTTTTGCATTTCTTTTTTTTTTTTCTTTGCTTGTAATGTGTGCCCTAAGAATGGAAATTCAAAGTACTGTGTTTTAAAGACAAAGTAATTATTTTCTCTGGTTATATTACCAATTTGATATATAATTAGGTCTATTTGTTTTCATTTTAATAAGTTCTTTCTCTATTATTTCAGATTCTGAAATTTAAAAAATTTTAATTATAATGGAAACCATTAATTTTTTTTTTTTCCTTTTTGTCTTTTTTCGTGACCGGCAACGGATTGCAACCCTCAGTGTCGCACCCGTACCGGACCGGGACCGGCAACGGGATCGCAACCCTTGGTGTTGCTCCCACGCCTCGCTCAGCCAGTGAGCGGCCGGGCTGTATGTGGGATCTGAACCCTCGGCGGGAGCACTGCCACGCTCCCAAGCGGCGCACTGTAGCAGTGCGCCACCGGGCCGGCCCGGAAACCATTAATTTTTAAGGATATGAGTTCTCACATCCATAAACCCTCAGGCTACCCAGTGCACCCCTGCACAGAACCTCAGTCGGTTCTCCAGGATCTCTGAGTAAACTTTTATAGTAATTATACACTTATAAAATAATTATTGAATTCAGATACTTGCCTAAAATTGTTTCCTCTATTTCCACCACTTTCTTCCCCACAAATTACAGTTAGTTTTTAATAAATATGCTTAGAGGGTTTTAAACTGATGGTGGAGTACCAACTGGAAGGAGAATCACAGGATTTGAAGAAAGATAAGAAGTTAAAGGCTATGCATCCAACAAGGGATTAATATCCATAATATACAAGGAACTCAAGCCATTACACAGTAAAAACCAAATAACCCAATTAAAAAATGGGCAAAAGAGCTGAATAGACATTTTTCAAAGGAAGCAGAAATGGCCAACAGATACATGAAAAAATGCTCAACATCACCAGTCATCAGGGAAATGCAAATTAAAACTATATTGAAATTCCACCTCACCCTAGTTAGACTGGCTATAATCAAAAAGACGGTGAATAACAAATGCTGGCAGAGTGTAGAGAGAAGGGAATTCTCCTACACTGTTGGTGGGACTGTAAATTAGTACAACCACTATGGAAAACAGTATGGAGGTTTCTCAAACAACTACACATAGATCTTCCATACGATCCAGCAATCCTGCTTCTGGGTATGTACCCAAAGGAATGGAAATTATCATATTGAAGAGATACTTGCACTCCCATGTCCATCACAGCTCTGTTTACAATAGCCAAGACATGGAACCAACCTAAATGTCCATCAATGGATGATTGGATAAGGAAAATGTGGTATATATACACTGTATTAGTCTGTTTTGTGTTGCTGTAACAAAATACATGGAACTAGGTAATTTATAAAGAAAATGAAATTTATTGCTCATGGTTTCTGAGGCTGAGAAGTCCCAAGTCCATCTGATGGTGGTGACGGTGGCAACAGTGACCCAGGAGTCTCACATTGCAAGATGATGGAGGAAGAGTCTCTCCTCTCTCTTCTTTTAAAGCCCTCAGAACCATACCCCTGACCACCATTTCCAATCCATTCTCTCCATCATGGTCCTACTCCAATCACCTCCTCAAGTCTCCACCTTTCAATTACCGCAATAGGATTTCCCACCCTCTTAACAGTTACAGTGGGGGCTAAGTTTCTAATACATGAAACTTCGGGGACACAATTCAAGCTTCAGGGAGTTTGGGGGGGACATAATTCAATCCACTACATGCACCATGGAATACTACTCTGCCATAAAAAAGAATGAAATCCTCCCATTTGCAACAACATGGATGAGCCTGGAGAAACTTATGCTGAGTGAAATAAGCAAAGCACAGAAGGATAAATACTGCATTTGCTCACTCATATGTGGGAGCTAAGAGAGAAAGAAGGAAGGAAAGAAAGACCACAGTGGTGCATTGGACTTGCAGAGGGAGAGAGCAGACCTAGGGATACAAAGTGGAGTGGGGGGGGAAGTGGGGGATGGGGAGGGAGGCTGGGGATAATTGGGTGGGGGACACAGGGTATAATCACAATTTGTGTAATGGGTTTGCTGCCGGTATGGATCTGGCCATCACATCTTGGGCATGAGTCGTGACAATTAGTTTGTACTCCATGAATATTCATAACCAATAAAAAAAAAAAAGAAAAAAAGCCTGGCTGGTTAGCTCCATCAATGGACTACGTTGCTGATAACACTAAGGTCAAGGGTTCGGATCCTTCTACTGGCAAATAGAGAGAGAGAGACAGAGAGAGAGAGAGAGAGAGAGAGAGAGAGAGAGAGAGAGAGAGAGAGGAGCTAGAGGCCCTGCATGTGTCTCATCCTATGAGACAAGGCTTCTCATATGCAGGACTTCTTTCCATCTGCTGGACACATTATTTATAGCTGGTGTCCATCCTGACTGGTCGGCTCCCATGCCTGACTGATCATGAAATATTTTTAATATCATTCCTACCTGGAGGCATAATTTCATTTCTCAAGTCAATCACTGTTTATGTTGGGAGTTCTTTTGAATAAAGATAAGCAAGAACCAACTTTTTATGAGATTAAAAACTTCACAAGGAGCCTGCTGAGCAAATCTGAATTGATCGAGTTTAGTTCATATAATTTTATCCAAGAAGATTAAATATAGTTGTTTTCTAGTGCAAGCTAATTAGCTTCTCCCTTGTGTCCAGTGATGAAACACACATTTTGTTTTCATAAAGACAACACAGTTTTCATGGTAATGTGCCTCTGGCTCTGGCAGAGAATGAGAAAAGATGCTGTTGAAAATTGATTGCCTTGTTTTCCCTCTTTAGATTATAAAATAAAATACTGAAGATTTTCTTGCAACATGCAATTTGGATGTACTTTACCTTTGAAGAGTGAAGGTGAAAAAGACCAAAGAAAGAAATCAATAAAACATCAAAATCCCTATGAAAAAATACAGACACTTTTTATGAAGACTCTGGAGAATAATGACCAGGGGCAATAAAATTAGTCAAAATCGAGGAAGGACTTTAGAGCTAACAAAAATTCTCCTGCATGTGAAGCTGGCATAGGGTACTGGATGTGAGAGATGAAGGTTTTTGAAGACCAGACCAGCGCAGGGTTGAAGTGTGAGTGTGCTTTAGCAAGAATGATGTGTGCTATTTGTTTAAGCCATTAATTGGGAGTCTCTAACTTGCAGGTGAATCTAAACCTACCTGTTACAATGATACAACAAAGTACTTTAAATATAAGTAATTGGATCAAAAATCACAGAAGCAGACAAAAAATTAAAATAAAATAAAATTGGGGAGTGAGGGAAGTGGGAATTTTCTTTCATTTCACATGAAGTTATTAGTAGATATTATTCCATTCCAGATTTTTTAAATTAATAAATATATTTTAAAGAGATGAAATATGTGTGTTTATCAAAGTTATAATTTAAAATGAGATACATAACTATAAATTCACCAGAAAGGACCTAAGAGATGACAAATACAACAAAGATTATGTAAAAAAGAAAAAATAATAAAGGAAATGTCAAGAAAGCATTTAAAAAATAAATACCATAAAAGATTATTAATAATCAAAAGTGTTTATCATTAAATGTAAAATAATAAATTTATATATTAAAAGACAAAGTTATATTATAAGTATTTAAAAAGCAATACGTATGTTCTGTACCAGTTAAAAAGCATAAAAAACATAAATATATGTTGAGTATAAATGAAAATGTATGCAAAAGGAATCGGAATGATTAAAATTAAAAGAATGTGGGAAATGTATTAGATAGAGGCCAACACAAAGAAAAAGGGTTTAACTAGAGATTAGAAAGCTTTAAGTAGGACAAAAAGGGTCACTTTAAAACAATTAAGGATAAAATTCACAATGAAGGTATAAATGTCATAAGCCATTATATCCCAGTTAACACAAGAAATGAGAAGGAAAAAAAAAAAAGTTTTGCAAGAAATGGAATAATAGTGGTAGAGTGTAACATACATCTCTCTGTCTCTGATAGATCAAACGCATACAAAGAAATTAAGGATATGTAGTTTAGCAACCACTTCTCCTTGCCTACTTTTCCTGTCTTTCTCAGTAATAGAACTGTTTTATTTTGGGGAGCATTATTGTGCTCAGACTTTTAAATAAACTGTAGTTTTCAGCATCCATTAAAGATGAGGGAGGCTCAATGAGAGGTGAGCAAAACTGTTGGGTCAGGTTTCCGGGGAAGGTTTTCTTAAAAGGAATTGACTCAGATAGGAGGCCAGTGCCCTTTTCTCATCCCTTTTTCTACTTACTTCTTGACCTAAAGATATGTAATTTTTTTCTTCTATCATATCAATGTGGTCATCGTAACTTATAATTGTTGATATCCAAATATTGAAAAAAATTGAATTTCTAGAATAAATAAAACTGGTTAAGTTGTCATTTCTTCACATACTGGTAGATTTTTTTTTGAGGATATTTTATTTAATATTTTTACATCAGTATTCGAAGACATTTAGCTATAGCTTTCTAGTGATTTTTTCATTAGCATTTGGTGTCATCATTTTATCTTCATTTGGTAAATGCACTGATTTTACCTTGAGGAACTACCTTCTCCCATGTCATAAGATTCTAGAAAGCCCATCTATCATGGCTTTCACCCTTTCCTTCCACATTTGTGAGAGGAAGGCTCAGGGTAATCAGTCAAATTAATCTATTCTTCTGACCAAGTGATTATAGGCCAGCATATAATCCAGTGTAAGCCAATCATAATCTTCCTAAGATTCAACATATTGTCACTGCTTCCCCAGCAATATAGGAAAAGAGATAATAAATCCAGAAAGTGAGAAGCAGAGATGAGTAGCAGTGAGAGATAGAGATCAATCCTTGTTGATAGTTCAGCTTCAGGACCCAGTCATTCTTGATTTACCCATGAAAATTTCAATTATATTATCCAATGAATTCCCCCTTTTGCAGAAATTACTTTGCATTTGGTTTTGTTCTTCTGGCCAAAAGAGCCTTGATATACAGCCTTGATGAACATCCATGAGAACTAGTTAAAAATATTATGGCAGATAAATGCAATAGAGAATTAGTTAGCCTTTAGAAAGGATGGTGTAGATCTATATTTATCTATGTGGAAAGATATTCATGACATATTGTTGAGTAAAAAAAATCAATATTTGTAGTGTGATTCTATTTAAGTAAAATAACATACTTTGTATATAATATATATTTATATCTGTGTGTATGTGTGTATGTATATGTGTGTTGTGTGTGTGTGTATATATATATATAATTATATATATATATATAATTTTTAATTCCCAGTGAGAAAGCACTAAAAAGAACTCAGCTGAGAAGATTGGTAAAGTGAGTAAGAACTGAGCTGCTGAGTTTTTTCTTCTTCCAAATGTATTTGTGTAAGACTAAGTAATGAGAACTTTGGGAACTAAACTTATGTGATAAATGATAAAAGATCAAAGTAGTTCTGTAACTGAATCTGTTATTTGCCTATAAAAAGGGAGCTCTATCACTCAGGTGTGCATTCAGCACGTCTCTAGCAGAAATTTAAAAGGTAAGGTAAAGGGCAAAGAGGAGGAGGTATACCAAATAGAGTCATGAGAATGGTTCTTATGGTTGGAACAGGAGGCAGGCTCATTGTGATTGGTTACCATTAAGTTTTCTGTCAGTTATGCCAGGAAACTGGTTTCAAACAAGTTTGGGATGGGTTGCTTAAGAGTCTAGTGGACCCAGGGTCGATTAGTAGATGCATTCAGATTCTTTTGCTCAGTACCTAACAAAGTTTTCCATTAATAGGTGTCATCTTACCTATGGCGAGGCCATAAGATTGGGCCATATCTTTGTAGTTGAGTGTTTGCTCCTAGAAAGCATGCCATTCTCTCTCTTGATCATCCTGCAAAGAGGTTAATTTGGTGTGTAAAACGACCTCTGGTCAGGTGGTCATTTTAGTGGAGTAAGGAATCCTTCTCTTTCTGGAACCTAGGATTAGGGTGACCCATGAAAATGTCCACAAGGTTCTGGTGGTGGGAGGTAAGCTGCCATGTGGAGGCTGGCTGGGAGCAAAACAAAGACCCCAAAAGACGGGTCTTTATTTGGGCACTGCTAACAAATTATTATTTTTTTAAACTTTCTTTCCATTATCACCAGCTTTACAGGAGAGTCTTGTGAAAAGGCACAGCCTGGTTTGTGATATACTGATGTGATATATGGAAGGGAGTGCATCCCTCACTTGTGATGAAGAGAGTGATAGGATAATAGTGTTCACTTCTGAAAAGTTTGAGTGGGGAAGTGACAGCAGTCATGTGGCGAAGACAGCAGTGCCCTGCAGAGCCAGAATCCAGCTCACAATATTCTTTAGCAGTGGAGGCAGGCAGCAAGTTGGCCATGTAACAGGGTTGCTGGAGTGGAGTAGTACTTCCCAGTACGTGTGGGGTGCATCCTGGAATCTCTGATATGGCTGATGGAGGACAGTTGGCAATAAAGACTTATAGGTTGTCTTTTAACTCTGTTAATTGTTTCTTTTGTTGTGCAGAAACTTTTTAGTTTGATATAATCCCATTTGTTTATTTTTCCTTTAGTTGCCCATGCTTTGGGGGAAAATCCAGAATATACAAGGAACTGAAACAACTTTCCAACAAAAAAAACAAGTAACCCAATTAAAAAATGGGCAAAAGAGCTAAATAGGTATTTCTCAAAGGAAGATATACGAATGGCCAACAGACACATAAAAAAATGCTCAACATCACTCAGCATTCGAGAAATGCAAATCAAAACCACACTGAGAAGCCATCTCACCTCAGGTAGGATGGCTAATATCCAAAAGACCATGAATGATAAATGCTGGCGAGGTTGTGGAGAAAAAGGAACTCTCATACATTATTGGTGGGAAAGCAAAATGGTGCAGCCTTTAGGGAAAATGGTATGGAGGTTCCTCAAATAATTGCAGATAGATCTACCATATGACCCAGCTATCTCACTGCTGTGAACATACCCAGAGGAATAGAAATCATCAAGTCGAAGATATACCTGTTCTCCAAAGCTCATTGCAGCACTCTTTACAATAGCCAAGAGTTGGAACCAACCCAAATGTCCATCATCAGATGAGTGGATACGGAAAATGTGGTATATCTACACAATGGAATACTACTCTGCTATAAAAAAGAATGAAATACTGCCATTTGCAACAACATGGATGGACCTAGAGAGAATTATATTAAGTGAAACAAGTCAGGCACAGAAAGAGAAATATCGCATGTTCTCACTTATTTGTGGGAGCTAAAAATAAATATGCAAATAAACTGGGAAGGGGAGGGAAGAAGACACAACAATCACAATTCCTTGAAGTTGATATGACAAGCAAACAGATATGCGGTTGTTGAGAGGGAGTGGGGAGAGGGAGGAGGGAGGGAGGTTTCGGCATTGTTGGGAGGGAGGGGGGAACGGTAGGAGGGAGGGAGGTTTCGGTAATGGGCCACAATAATCAACTACATTGTATATTGACAAAATAAAATAAAAAGATTCATAGGTGCATGATCCCAATAATTCCATACAGGAGGGTGTGTGTGTGTGTGTGTGTGTGTGTGTGTGTGTGTGTGTGTGTGTGTGTGTGTGTGTGTGTGTGTGTGTGTGTGTGTGTGTGTGTGTGTGTGTGCGTGTATGTGTTTCTAGACCATGAGAAACAAAATGAAGACGAAATCAAGAGCAAGCAATTTGGAAGGACATTCACATATCCCAATTACCTTAACCGTGGTGTAACTTCAACTGATTTTTAATTTCTTCTTTATGCTTTCCTGATTCTTCGACTTTTCTTTTTAAATAATAAGAATGTCATAAAGGATTTTAACATGGGTTGGAATAGGAACAAAATTCCTAGGCTACCTATTTTTAGCAGCATTTAGTAGGAATTACATTACTATATCACGTCTAATTTTGGAATAGTCCTTTCACTTTTGGAAAATATTCCTCACAAATGTGGAAAGACTTGTGAGCTCTTTTATGAGACAGGGGTTCAGATTTTCTCTTTGCTAGTTTTACTAGTCTGTTTTTGTGTTGTTGTAACAGAATACCTGAGACTGGGTAATTTGTAAAGAGAAAGGTTTATTTTGGCTCATGATTCTGGGAAGCTGTGTCTGGTGTGGGCCTCAGGCTGCTTCCACTCATGGTGAAGGAGGTACGGCAGCTGGTGAGTGCAAGATAACATGGCCAGAGGAAGCAAGAGAGAGAGGAAGGGGATGTGCCAGGCTCTTTTTAACAACCAGCTCTCATGGGAACTAATAGAGCAAGAACTCACTCACTAACCCCCGCCCCCGGCCAGGGAGGGCATTAATCTTTTCATGAGGGATCTACCTCCATGACCCAAACACCTCCCAACACTGCCACACTGAAGATCAGATTTCAACATTAGCTTTGTGGAGACAAACATATTCAAACTATATCATTCTGCCCCTGGATTTTTAGCAACATTTAGCAGGAATTACATTTACTATATCATGCCTAATTTTGGAATAGACTCTTCTCTTTTGGAAAATATTCCTCACAATGTGGAAAGCCCAGGGAGTTCCTTTATGAGCAAAGCATTCAGATTTTCTCCTTACTAGTCAACAGCTATTAAGACCTCAGGTGAGTTTACTTCTTGATACTATTTTCTTATTGATGAAACAGAAAAGTAATTTTTACCCTCTGGAGTAGTCAGTAGGTATAATTGAATTGTATGCACATGCTATGAATTATTATTAAAAGTTAAGGCTTTATTAGTGTTATTGTTATTATTGTTACTTATACTGGAATTACAATGATATCAAGTTTCAGGGAAATAATTTGCTTTCCCCATTGGGTTTCTGGCTGCTAAAAATGATGAAAAGGCTTAATACAAGCTTTCAAAAGAAAGCAAATCAAACTTAGGACAAAAAAAAAGAGGAATTGGATTTGTGAGCTGGAATTTGATATGTAATGCATGAACTGCCTTACAGAGATGTCTTTGAGCACTCAATAAAAGCTTGTTGGTTGGTTGATTTGATTTAGAACAGCAAAGTCCATGAAAATAAACACTGACCCATCCATCCAGGAAGGGCTTTACAAATCAAATAGCTTTTGGTCAACAGCCCTGATGATAATATGAGAAATTCAATCTACTCCACATCTATTTTCATGTATCAGATTGGAATGGTGTGGCTTTTTGTGGCAATCTGTGGCTTACATTGAGTGTTTCAGCTGCAAATTGAAAGTATGTGTCAGTTTAGTGAGCAGAGAAATATAAGTAGTATCACTACTTAGGAATATGATGAAGGGTACAATTAATGTACATGGGTGAGGCAATAATGAAATACTGTGAACCGAAACACATTTATTTTGTCCAAATCTTCTAAAAACTATTTTCAAGTCTCCTTTTAAAATGTGGCAAACTCCAGAATTATCAATGCCATAGTATAAGCTGTCTTCTCACTACAGCATGCTGCCTCCTAAATCTCCATGATGGCATATGCAGAAGCTCGGTGAGCATTTTCTAAAATTAATTATTTTTAGGGCCAACCCCATGGCACACTCGGGAGAGTGCGGAGCTGGGAGCGCAGCAGCGCTCCCGCTGCGGGTTCGGATCCTATATAGGGATGGCCGGTGTGCTCACTGACTGAGCGTGGTGCGGCCAGTCACAAAACAATAAATAAATAAATAATAATAAAAAAAAAATTATTTTTTAAAATTGTGGTAGAAAACACACAATTTACCACTTTAACCATTTTAAGTATATAGTTCAGTAGTGTTGACTGTATTCACATTGCTGTGCAACAAATCTCTAGAACTTTTTCATCTTGCACAACTGAAACTCTATACCCATTGAACAACTCCCCATTTCTTCCCTCCCCTCAGCCCATGGCAATCTGGCCATTCTACTTTTTGTTTCCACGACTATGACTACTTTAGATACCTTATGTAAGTGGTATCATATATTATCTGTCTTTTTGTGACTGGCTTATCTCACTTAGCATAATGTCCTCAAGGTTCATCCATGTTGTATCATGTGACAGGATTTCCTTCTTTTTTGAGGGTGAACAATATCCCATTGTATGTATATACCACATTTTCTTTATCCATTCATCCACTGATGGACATTTGGGTTGCTTCCACCTCTTGGCTGTTGTTACTAATGCTGCAATTAATATGAGGGTGCAAATACCTCTTCAACATCCTGCTTTCAATTATCTTGGATGTATTTCCAGAAGTGAAATTGCTGGATCATATTGTAATTCTACTTTTAATTTTTTGAGGAAACTCTACACTGTTTTCCATAGCAGCTGCACCTTTTTAAAAAAATTCCCTGTTGGTGAACATTTTTGAATAAATGTAAGCTGAATGTTTTTATTGCCCTGTATAGATCAACAATATAGCGATTCTAAAAATCTTAGTAAACACTAATCTGGATTAATTTTTTAAAAAGGATCATCAGAACGATAAGAACATCTGAATTATAGAACATTTAAAAATAAGTGCTTTTTGTTTCATGCAGATATTTAGAAACAAAATAAAACAAATAAGCTTGCTATGTCACCTAGTAAAGTTTCTTTAGGGCTCTATTTAAGGAAAAGAGAAAAATGGTGTAGAATTAGAAATAAGCCTAAGTGTGAATCAAGTTCATAATAAATGTCTAATATGAATTGTCTCCAATCCGTGTAGTTTATTCAGAACAGGCAAACTTTGGCCCAAGTCCTAAATCATTCACCAATGATTAAATCAGTGGAATCTGAAATTGAGACTGTTAAGCACTTAAATGTCCTCTAAATAAAATTCAAGCAGTTGTATCTAAAACTGATTCTTGACCTACCGTGGTGTGGCCATTTTAACTCACGGGCTGAATTATGTTAGCAGGAGTCTTCTGTTTCATTTCTGAATCGATATTTTTCATTCATTTTTAAGTAACCATTCTTTATGCTGATCTTGCTGACAGTCGATGAATCTTTGGCATCATTTAGACTTGTAGGCCTTTAAGAGCCCTCTACAAATGATGTCAGCCACTCTGTCTTCCACTGACATTGTATCGCCCCTCATTATTCGTTGCATTTTTAATAGCTATCTGGACTCTCTTTGAGTATGTATTTACTTTTTTTTTTCTCTGTGAGGGTTGAAAATCTTCTGGATGGATGTTAGGGAATAAGAGGGGAGGCAAATTATTTGGGATAATGTGCTTTTTGTTTCGCTGAGAGCCATAGAGCTCTCTCTTCATAACCCAGCAATTTTGCATGGGGTGGAGATGAAAAGGGATGCTGGAATTAATTTTTATTTTTATTTTCTCACATCTGTTTAGCTTGGAAGTTGCAGAATACTAAATAAATAGTGGGGAAATTTCATACTTGCCTGGAGAAAAAGCCTAGGCCCAGATAACACCAGACATAGACTTAAGAGTTCAGAAAGGTTCTATTCTCCACCTTGACAGAAAATTACTTGGCATATGGTATCTAACCTTCTGAGCAGACTTAAGAGCTTAAGGCTATAGCTGTGGCCTTGCTGGAAGATTATAAGGCATGAAATCATTAACACAGACTGTGAAGTTTGTGCCGTATGGGGGAACATCACTGGACTGGGAATTGAGAAACCTGAGTTCAAATTTTGGCTCTGCCTTAACTGATTGAATGACACTGAACAACTCCATTCTCTGAATCTCCTTCCTTATCTGGAAAATGAGGACAAGCTTGGAATTTAGAGTCTTGTTTCTCAAACTGTATGGGCAAAGGACCAGGTGTTTTACTTCCAATTCATTATCAACTCATACTTTTGGTAAAAACGATAAGAATAAACTGATTTTAAAAAATCATCTGCTTAGATGTTGACAATGTCAAATTGCAATGCAAGTTTCTTACCATCAATTTCTGTACCTATCCCATTGTGAACTCATGACAAATGTTTTGGATGGGCACCATCTGAAGACCATATTTTAAGTAGCCTGGTTTAGATCAGGTGTTGGAAAACTACAGACTGCAGGTCAAATCTGGCCCACCAAGTTTTTGCAAATCAAGTTTTTTTTTGGCACACAGTCACACCCATTCACTTATTTATTGTCTATAGCTGTTTTCCGTGCTAAATGGCATAGTTGAGTTGTGACAGAGACCCTGCGGCACCCAAAATATTTACTATGTGGCTCTTTGAAAAACTTTGTCTACCCTAGTTTAGAGGGGACAGAAAATAAGGGAGCGGAATTAATTTCCTAAGGCCCTTTCAAGCGCAAAGAGATAATAAATCTGCTAAGGTGCTTGGTAACAGGGAAAATTGGCTGTCTGACCCTGAAAGAGAAATAGCCAGAAAATGCCATCCCTTCCTATGAATTAAATGTCCTATAAAGACATTCTGTTCCCAAAGGAAATATTTAGTTTTTTCCATCCCCTTACATTTCCAGTATTTCTGTGTATTCCACCTGTGCTCTCTCATTACATACCTAATTGTATGTTTGGTCAGTTCAGGTCATTGTTCAGATTTCTGGCTACCCCCTTGTTAAATTCCCAGAACTGTGTGCTCTTATTTCTTTCATTTCCAAAATATAGCCTATTCCTAAGTAATTATTACGTTTCTGTTTACCACCAAGGCCTTTCTGGAATGAGCTGCTATTTATGGACAGGACTTGGATGGTTCTTTCTAGTTGGATGGCCTTTGTTTGTGAGGTTTCGAGAAGCCCTAATATCATCCCTCTTTACTACCTGGGCTCTAAACCCACAGGGAAGCCAACTTTTAGGATATTGGAGAATGTAGCTTATATTAGTGAACAAGTGGACTTCTTAATACTGATCTCTAAGACCAATCAGACTTAATATACCAAGTCATCAGCATTCCTGAAAAACACAGGCCTTTGATATAAGAGTAGGAATGAGAGAAATCAAAACCCTGTTCCCTGTGCAGGCAGTCTAACCTAAGAGAGGAGGAAGAAGTAGGGGTATATGAGCCCATTTTATTGTCTCATACTAAACAGGAAGCTCCTTTTCAGATGGATAGGCCAGGAGGATTTCGGTAATGGTTATCTCTCCATGTGAAGTAAACATCAGACATGAAGACTAAATACTCCTAACCTCAACATCACTCAGTATGAAAGCTATTCATTCATTCATCTTACCACCTACTGTGCTGTGGAAAAGGTAGCTCCACTGGTTGCCCACTTACTGGCCTGAGTTGAAAATGCTGTTACCACAAGGAATTACAGAATTCTGGAATGACATGGTGGTGGAAGAGACTTGCCTCACATCCCTCTGGTTTCAGCACCCTTGTGGTGGACAGTTCTTGGCACCCTAAAGATATCCCCCCAAAAAGAACATAGAGCATTGCTTTTCTTTTCTGCCTTAAATCCTAGGGCAGCAGCCCTCTTAACTTCTGGACAGGCACAGCTGAAGGTGCTAGGAAGTTAACATCTGGTGGCAACATTCAACAAGTGGACAGTCTCTGGATAAATGCTTTAGCCACTGTCCTCTTTCTTTCAGAGAAACAATTCTGGGGAACATTCTGCCTGGATGCTCAGAGTCCCCAGTGTATTTGAATTCAAGTTATCCATGGTGGTAACAAGCTCATTCAAGCAGTTTTTAACTGTATTTTTCTTCTTTCCGACTCACTCACCCTGCTCTCTTATTCCTGCTTTCTGAACTAACCACCCTGTAAACCACTCCTGAGTAAACCACCAGCTCTCTAATCCTTGTCTCAGGCTCTGCTTTGAGGGAAACACATACTATCTCATTATTTATGAAGCTGGAAGGTTTTATTACTGTTGTTTTAAAGATGAGAAACCTCAAGCATGGATAGATGAAATAACTTCAACATTTTATTCCTGGAATGTATCATAGCTAGGGATATAGGTTCAGGTCCAGTGTTTCCACCTTACTGGTGTCACCTTTCCAACTAAGATCCAAAACATTTTCCATGTAATACCTCATTTATCTGTATTAAATTTCAGTTGCACCAATAGGCATAGGGTATTTTACAACCCATTTGTGGAAAGTGGCCTCTTTGCAATTAAGCACAATGGTAAATACATATCTGATGAATTTCGTTCAAGTGCTAGAACCAATTTACAGTGATTCAAGGAATAGAGACATTCTCAGCTCTTTATTTGTTTTCTGAACCATTCATATTACAAGTACTATTTGCCATTAGCTTTTCTTGAAATACAGCCAAATGAAGCTCTTTATAAACAAAATAGACCATGAAAATGATTTATTTTCATTCAAAAATCAATTAAAATGCTCCAAAGCTAAACAATTAAGCTTTCAAAATTTCAAAAGTAAGTCCTCAATGTAGGCTTCCTCATTTAAAGAACTCCAAATTAGCTTTAAACTCTTAGCTCTAATTTCTGTTAAGCAGAAAAGAAAATCCCATTCAGTTGTGAATTATTTTTATTTTGATTTCTCATCTTTTAAAACGTCTTAAGTATGAAGACAGAAAAAAGACTGGTGGAAAACATTTGCCTAACATCCTGGATGGTCATAAATAGCAGGCAGGAGAAGATGACATCCTAGGAATGCCCTCTCAGCTTCTCTAGTCTTGTAAATCACACAAATGAAATGGGAAATTGGGCCAAGGAAAATGAGTATATATGTCAGAATCCAGGCAGAAATCAGTATGCTCAGCCAGGAGTTTTGAAAATTTCTTTTTACTGAAGGAACTATTTAGAGGTATGGGTAGAGTTAAGGGAATCATTGAGGATGTTGGGACACCAGAGTATAGCAACATCAGGAAACTGTTAGCACCTATAGATCTGATGAGGCTAAGGAGGGAACAGAACTACCAGGCACAGTGATAGCTGGAACCATGGAAGAGGGGCCATGAGCAGAAATTGTGATCACAGAAGAATGGTATGGAGTGGGCAAACAGCCAGGATAATAGTGACTTTGACCTTTTTAAAATTTTTATATCTCCTGTGCTCTGATTACTCTCCAAGTACCTCCCACTTGCTGAACTTAACCAGAAGCCAGAGGCATGGAGGGTTGTTGAGAAATGTAGTCCATAGAGGTCAGTCTCCTGGGGCACAGAGAATGGCAGAGAAATTTGGAGAAGAGATCCAGGTGCTGGTGAAGAAAGATGGAGGTACTGCCTTTGCTTATTCACTCATGAATCAATTATGAAATATACATGAGCAAAATCAATTTCATGGAAGCTTTAGTTCCCAGTACTTACAGTAACAAAGAGAGAAGCACTTGAAGTAATTTTTAGCCTAAAGTTTAGATTACCCACTAATATTTATGGGAGAGTCTATGTACATTTGGGTACATATTTAAGCAAAGAACTATGACAGTCAACTGTCGTGGGGGATAGATAGCAATAAGCATACACGAAACAAAATGGTTTCTGTTTTCCTTAATATTTGAAATACTGACATTTCACAAATCTTTTCTTGGTTGACTGACTATTGCATCCACATCTCAAAAGATTATTCAAATTGGACAAAAGTATTTTGTTTTTTCACACATTCTTATTGGGAAAGTGAAGAAATCAACAATAAGCTCCTAGGGAATGTTTTTGCCCTGGTGGACTTTGGCTTTTATTGGAGTGTGGTGCTTTGCTCATGAGTTTGCTGCAGTTTGTCCATTCATTCATTCATTCATTTATTCAATGAACACTTCTTGAGCATCAAGCAGTGCACTAAGCATTAGAAACAGACACAAAAGAGTCCTTGCCTTACTCAATATTATGTGCTAGTTTAGGAGGTAGATAAGAAACAAGTAAATAAAACACATGCAGATTGTGATCAGCACTGTACAGGAAATGAAAGCAGTGAGAGGCTGAAATATAATTAGGAAGATAACAATCTCAAGTAGATAAGGTGGTTAGGGAAGATCCTTTTGAAAACACAATATGAAAACTGAGACCTGAAGGATAGGGAGGAGCTGGACCTGCAAAGAGCAGGGGGAGTTGTAATCCAGATAGAGGTAACGGCAAATTCAAAGACTTAGTGGCAGGAAAAGGCCCGAGTCTTATAAGAGTGCATCCCTATCTTCCCTTAGGGTAAGGTGACTTGGGAGTACTTCAAAAAATATGGATTCCTGGGGCCCCATCCGAGATGTACTGAATCAGGATCTAGAAGGAAGGGTCCTGGAAAACAGGTGAATGCTATCATTAAGAACATTTGGGAAACCCTGCCCATAAAGAACTGTCTGGATTGTACAGTGGTACATCTCAAGGAGATGGGGGCTGAGTGTAAAGAATGCTGTGTAATTTTGCTGGCTTTTCATAGTGCCTCATTTCAGAGCTGTCAGCCTCTTGAAGCAGTGACCAAAGTTGGCAAGCTCAAATGGATCAGATACAACCTACTCCCTGGGGCCTGGGGCTGCCATCTGCTTTAGGTACACAAGTCATGAGATGTGGTAGGCAGAATTCCAAAGATGGCCCTTCGATATTCCCATTCCCTGGTTATTCAATCAAACAGTAATCTAAGTATTGCCATGAAGGGACTTTGCAAATATAATTCTGGCTACTGGACCTTAAAATAGGGAGATTAGAATGGATTACTCGAGTGGGTCCAGTCTAATCACATGAGCCCTTACAAGCAAATAACTTTCTGCAGCCAGAGTCAGAAGGGAAATGTGACAGAAGAGGAAGGCAGAGGAGGCATTCAGAGAGTTGCAGTAGGAACAAAGGGGAAGAGATTGTAGGCATGAGAAGGATTTGACCTGCTGATGCTGGAGGGGGGACACATGGAAAGCATAAAAAGGAATGGGGACAGCCTCTAGGAGCAAAGACCAGCCCCTACCTGACAGACAGCATGGAAATGGGGACCTCAGTCCTACAGCCACCAGGAACTGAATGACTTGAATAAGTTAGGAAACTGATTTTTTTTCCCAGAGTCTCTTAATAATAGACTCTTAATAATAATCAGCCAACAGCTTGATTCTGGCCTTGTAAAATAGGAAGATTGAAAATCAGCTAAGCTCACCGGGACTTCTGACCTACAGAACTATTAGATAATAAATTTGTGTTGTTGTAAGCCACTAGGTTTGAGGTTATTTGTTATGGTGGCAATGAAAAACTAATAAGGAGGTAACAGTCAAATGCAGCAGCTCTCAATCTTAAGGCCACTCTTTATATCATTATCATTAGGATTCCCACCAATAGTTCAGTGAATCGAGCCATGTACCAGTCACTTAACTTTTCTGAGACTCATATTTCTTATTTGTAAAATAAAGATAAAATTGACCCTAACTCACAGAGTGGATCTGAGACTTTAATGAGATGAAAACACTCTCAAATTTTGAAACACCGCACAAACATCAAGAGGTTACTCGCGTAGTTTGGCAGTATCAGGATGCCCTTTGGCTAAGCACTTGTGCTTTAGCTCTTCCCATCTGTTACAAATTGTGTTGCCTGGAAAGCAGACTTGGAGATGGTACAGGATGGAACTTGAAGTTAGGGTTGAGGTATTTATTAGGCAGTGTTTGCAGTCAATAGGAAGGCAGGCAGGATTGGGCTAGGGAGAAGTTGAGCTGGAATGCAATCTCATCAGCTAATTCCATGGGAACTTTGGAGCTGGAATGTTCTTTCAAAGTTCCTTCAAAGTCCAGGGATGAGCCTTTATGCCTCCTGAATCAATCATCATTAGATGAGGTTTCCTTGGAAAGAAAACATGGGCTTGATCCAGTGTGCTCGATTCACCTGAGGCAGTCTACAATGAGGGTTGACAGGCAGTACCACTCCCAGCAGCTGGAAGTGTAACTCCTTTCTTTCTGGAGGGACATCTCAACAGTCTATCACAGTGTTCACCACGACATTCCTGATCTTTCCTTTCAATTACACAAAGGAAATCATATCTTCTTTAGGTACGATTTTGACTTTTAAATGTCTCTGTGGCTCAGCAGTTCAGTCCCATGCAAGATAGATGGTATTCTGCTATCAGTATCCCATTCCTAACTCTAAAGTCACTTGTATCTGCCCATTCTTTAAGGCCTTCCAACATCCATAGATTCCTTGGCTATATAGGAGCCTTCTTCAACACTCTAGCATATATATCTGCCAACACCTTGTCAAGGAAATAATGGTGGAAAGGAACTAAGAAGAATCCCTTAGGAACCCTCTTAAAATGCCTGTGGGCTAAAAGCTTAAATGAACCAAACAACCACTGGGGTCCCTAAGGCTCCAATTTGCTGTACTAAATAAAAGAGAACATTTTGTGCAGTGGTGGCCACAAGATTGCAGGAGTTTCAGGAGAAGCATTTTAATATTTCATTTTCTCAAGCCTCTTCTCTCTGTCAAGTGGCATAATCAACTGAAAATGTCTTATGACCTTGGAGTGCTTTTATACCATACTCTAAGGCTTGCAAGTTACCCTGGAATGTGAGGGCTGAAATGTTTTGGTAATGTGTGATTAAGAAGAAATAAACTAAAAAAAGAAAGAAAAAAATTGAACAGACATGCTTTTTAAACGTCTTGTTCAGTCCTATTCCCCTGGCTGCCAGTTTCATGCCTTTGAAATCAGCATTAATTCATCCCTGCCTATCATGAATGTTATTGTTTTGTTAGTCTAGGAATTGAAAAAATGTTAACCTGCACTGAGGCTGTTGGAATAGAGAAACCATATTTTGACTTATGGGATTTGGGTAAATATATTTTTCCCAAATATAATTTTCCCAAATAATTTCCCAAGTGAATTTCCCAAGTGAATGTTAAACTACAAATAAGACATACTCCCATTTCTTAGAGAATTATAGATAAACGGAGAGAAAATCTTCTCTAAGTAGAGAATATGTCATCTTGATCTCTACCTCCATGTCCCACGGGCAAAACATTTGTCCAAAACTGACTTCCTTACTACGTCTACTCTTCCTTCTGTACTGTGTTTTGGTAAGTAGCCCAAACATCCTCTCAGTCACCTAAGTCAAAAGCAGGAATTAAAGAAAGTGAGAATTGAGAAAAATGGAGAGCAGAAGTTTTCAAAGAAAATAGAGAAGATAATTTTCTATAGATGAACAATAAAATTGAAAGGGACAACTAAGCAGCCATCAAAATAAAAAAACAAAAAACAAAACAAAAAAACCCCTGTACATTCTATGTACAGAACACCAAGGGTAAAGAGAAAAGTCTAAACTCTTTCAAAGACAAAAATACAAGTTACTTAAAATGGAACAAGAATTAAACCACCATTTTTTTTTTATCAGCAACGCCAGACGCTAAATACTGTAGGGACCATGTAATTTATTGCCCGAACCTATAGATTTCACCTGGATCAGTCCCTAGGATAGCAGGTGTGACCATGATTATTACAGGTAAACTGTGACACATCGTTACTCTACTAAAAGCTGTCACCGCAAGAATTTCAAAGTTCTGAGGGAAAATGACTTTAACCTAAAATTCCATAAATAGAGAAAATATCAAACCAGTATGAGGGCAGAATTAAGACTTTCAGACGTGCAAAAAAGTCTGACACTGATGCATTTTTTTCTTGGAAAGTTACTTGAGAATATATTTGATTTTTTTAAAAAAATGATAAAATAAGCCAAAATATAGGAAGACAAGAGACAGAGGAAATAGAGGATCTAAGAGAAACGAGAAGCAGAAAGGAGTTCTAAGGTGATGGCATAGGGAAATCTGAGGATAACAAAGCCTTGAGCCAACTTAGAGAACATCCAGTCTGGCTGGAGGAGGGAGGACACATGTGGGAGGATGGAGGAGTTGAAGGAAAGTGTTCAGATATAAGGAGAATCAGCAGAAGAGACAACATGAACAGTTTGGAGATTGTATAGAATACGGAAAAGGCCACTGGTAAAGTATATAAAAAAATAATCAATTCAAATCTAATTCTGAGGATATTGTCCTCTGAAAGCCATAGAAAGCAAAATGTATTATAATGAAAGCAAATATTTATTGGAGTTTCTATGTATAGTCACTGTATATTTTATGTATACTAATTCACTTAAATAGTCATAGGAACCCTATTAGTTAGGAAAAATTACTATTCGCTATTATTCGGATGAAATAATGGAGGCACAGTAAGGTTGCTTGTCCAGGCTTGCACAGATAGTACAAGCAGAGCTGGAATTTCAACAGTCTGCCTCTGTCAGCCTGCCTCCAAAGAACATTTGGTTCTAGGGTGAACAATATTTGGTAAAACCAATGTTCACAAAGTTTATAGGTTTTTAACCTTTATAATCAATCTATAATTAAATCACAAGAAACTTAACTGTGGTTACAAGTCAGGATATAAATGTTATCAGGAAAACAAAATAAAGATATAATAGACAATAGTTAGGAGATGAAGGGGAAGGAAAAGACGTAGAAGGAAGAATGGGGAAGTATTATCCTTGTCTAACAAAATGGGGAGAAAGAGAAAGAGCATTTATCACAGCTTATGTTTCTCTTTATAGAGCTATTTGTTTCTTTATGATTCCTAGACTAAATGTGCTTAAAAGAGAAAAGAGTCCCAGACATGGAAGTTGAAAATGCTTTTAATGTTGCAAAGGTGAGCACTCTTGTCATTATCTTAGGTGGAATGTAGAAAAAGAATGAGGAGTAGATAAGTAGGTTAAATCTACATCTAAAAATCAAGAAATCAGTAGAAAATGCTTCAGGTTAATACATAAATAAAAATATCAGTATAAGCAATTTATTCAGAAATATGGCAGAACCTATCAGAGAAACAAAATTAGAAATAATGGTTTCTTCCAGGGAAAGCAAGTTTTTCATCATAAGCCTTTTCATGCTATTTTATTTTTAAGTATACCTCTTTGCACATATTAGTTTGATAAACCAGAGAAAGAAAAGGCGCAACCTCAGAATCTTAGTTTCAGGAAAACGTCATCTATTAAAGTAAATGAAATGTGGCTAATTTGGACTCCGTTGACATTGTAGCTTTGATCATATTTAATCTGTAAATTTGTTTTGATTGTATAATAGAATAAAAACACAAGGATTTAGGTATAAACCTAGTTCTATGTATGTAAATTTCAAAATATTAGAATAAAAAATACTGTAAGTCAACTCTGAGAGGCCACTTTTTTTTTATCATTATATCACTCAAGTTTGACGAATATCACTTCACTGTAAAGGGTCGAGGTACCTTGGTGCCAACTCATTACTCAGGGCTTTGTTCAATTTCATCTTCTCACTGAAGCATTCTTTTTTTTTTAATCCTCCAGGCAAAATTGTCGATTGTCTCCTTTGGGTCCCACTGTACATTATATATGCATTTATCACAGCTTATGTTTCTCTTTATAGAGCTATTTGTTTACACATATGTTTCTTTATGATTCCTAGACTAAATGTACTTAAAAGTGGGGCTCATAGCTTATTCATGTGTATCCTTAACACCCAACTCACAGCCATTCATACACAAGGAGCCTGGCAAATATTTGCTGAATCAATGGGTGGTAGTAGCAATGATACTCTCCTGGCTTTCAAAGTCCCCTATAAGTGTTAGCCATCAAATTTAAAAAGCACAGGTACTTTATCCACTGTGGCTAAAAAAAATTTTTAGAAATGGGAGAAACACTAAGATTAAATGTAAGTCTTAGATTTATGGCAGATTAAAATCATCATTTAAAAAGTTGCCTTAAACTCCTCTCCTGAGTACGTGTACCACCTATAGAGATAAAGGGATGGTGTCACTATATTCAGGTATAGTAAATCTTGGTATAATGGGAGAATATCCTAGTATATAATGATACACCATAGTAACTTATGCATGACCAGCTTTGTTAAGATAACTTGGCAACACTGAGATTTTCACTGTTACTGTAGAAAAAAAGTTTATTGTATTTCCTAGCCCTGTTCTTGCCCTCCTTACACTTTGTCCTTCACCCAGATAAAATGCATCTGGCTTACTGGTATAGCTACCTAAGAAAAGAGACAGTAAAACTGCAATGCAAGGAAATGAAGAGGTAAAATTGTCGAATTTTTCTGAAAAGGCCAGACTCAAAGGAAGAAGCAGTGACTCTGTTTAGTGACACATTCCTATTGGTTGAAATTGATGAAATTGTTGAGATTGCTGTTCGTTGCCTCTCTAAGTGCCCCCTGGCATTGCCAGTGAACTTACCCATTTGTTAATTCATTTAGCAAGAATTAGCAGACACCAGTTAGGAGCAAGATACTGCTCTGGACACCACCATTGATTCACAAGTAAGATGTGGCTCTAAAAAACTAGTTTGTGCTTCATGGAATTTGTCTCCTGACCAACAAGTCTATGCTACTTGCAGTTTTACAACCTGGCTTTGACAAAAGGGAACACTCTGTTTCTATTGATTACAACTTTTTTTTTTCCTTTTTGTCTTTTTTACTGACAGTAACGGGATCGCAACCCTCGGTGTCATGCCCGTACCGGGGACCGGCAACGGGATCGCAACCCTCGGTGTTGCGCCCGCACCGCGCTCAGCCAGTGAGCGGGAACCGGTCTCCACATGGGATCCAAACCTTCGGCGGGAGCACTGCTGTGCTCCCAAGCGCCACCGGGCCGGCCCTTGATTACAACTTTTTAAAGGGACCTAAATACCTCACAGGCAGGTATTTAAACAAAGGCGTGAAGGCTCCTTGGGAGTCATTAAAGCTGGCTTAGTTGCTTTATTCTCAAACAAACAAAAAAGAACAAAACAAACAAACAAAAACCTTCCTTCTATTGTGACCTCAATTATAGCGCTTCCTCAAAGGATGGTACCTAAGAAGAGCCAGTGCATATTATGGTAAAACCATTATGTGATACTTAACCCTCAATACTTTAAAAATATCTTACTAATATTCTCACTCCTGAAAAAAAAAATTTCTTTAAGAATTCAGGAATAATAACTCTTTTTACAAATCTTTTGCTTTTTAAGCTTGGAAGTTCTAAATAGTAATCTAGTTGGAAACATCAAAATTTTTTAAAATAAGATTTATTCAGTTCCTCTAAATGTTTTTATTTTATTTTTCATTGAAGTCGCTTCAAAACATTCTTAAAGATCTGGATTAGGTATTTATGGAAACCTCTTATTCTCTAAATTATGGACTTGATAATAAAAAGCTGTAACTGATCTTCAACTGGGTATCAAACAAGAATATCTGAAGAATATTAACAATTCTTTTGAATTTATTTCCTTTCATGTGTCATATCCTTTAGCTCCATTTCTTTTAAACTACAAATGTTTTTATAAGAAGGCTCATTCAAAATGTAGGCATCAAATATGGATTGATACTAAATATTTTCCATTCCCCAAAACTAAGGCCAGGTATTATAATGTTAAGATATCCCCAACCAATACCCATAGGAATATATTAGTCACAGAACTCTGCACCGTTGTACACAGTCATGGCCCTTTCCAGAGGGGAGGAAAGAAATGGTGCCATATTGTTAGAAAATAATCTAAGTGATTCGTTTTCAGAAATAATTTAGGTCCAGCCTGAAAGTTGTCTGACTGGTCCAGCCCATTCCTCGGGGGGACGCTGAATAGATAAAGTTCTCCTTGAGATGGTAATGAGTTACTAGCACTTTACTGTTCTTTCATTCCCTAGTGTTTCTCCTTTCACAGGGTTTCAGTGGGCCTTTTTCACAAGCTTGTCCTGAGCCCTCGGACAAAGAAATTTCTTACAAGGGGGTAATAAATTGGGGTAATCTTAAGCATCATCCAGGAAGATTGTGCACCCCACAGAACTCTCAACCAATGAGGAGGTGGGGGCAGGGACTTGCCCACTAGGGAATAAATTACTTGCTACAGCCCTTTTCCATGTGCCTGCCCTGCAGACACCTGAACCTTGCAAGGCCGTAAGTCTCGCTTCGCTATACCTCATGTCTCCATGTCCACCCTTTGGCCTTGGACAGGTGAGGGCATTTCTCACAATATGTAGACTTATTATTAGAGAACACCTTTCTATGAGTTTTGGGGAACACATTATTGACCTTAGACATGTGTTCCACATTTCTCTAGGCTGGTGATAAAACAGAGCATCACAACAATGATTATAATGAAGTATCTTTTCATCCCACACCCAGAAGTGACAAAACCAATTCTTCCCTCAAATCCCTTCTGCTACTCCAGGAAAACCTCAGAGAATTCCTGGAGCTTCTGTTATGTGCTAGCAAATATAGCCCTTTTAGTAGCATTCTTCTCTTTTGATGTTCCAATTGATGACTGCTTAGGCTCCACCACTGATCTTTTCTACGTTGCTTGACAGTTGCTGTTGATGACCTTAAATGGACTTCAAGTCTTAGCATAGTGCAATGGAAACCCAAGAATTCTTCACCAACAGATCAGCCACTTGTCAGTTTTGTAATTTGGGGCAAATTCTGAACTGACTTTTTTTTCTACGTAAAACAGAGATGACAACATCTACTTTGCAAGGTCATTGTAAAGTTTAAACAGGATAATATACAGTTGACTCTCATTATTTCTGGTTCTATATTTGTGAATTCTCCTACTTGCTAATATTTATCTATAATCCCAAAATAAATACTTGTGACTCTTTCACAATCATTCACAGGGATGAGCACAGTGGCAAAAAATTCATGCCACCCAAAGTGCACTCTCTTGGCTGAGGTCAAACAAAAACATCACTCTGCCTTCTTATTTCAGTTCTCATACTGTAAACAAGTATCCTTTTTTTGGTCTATTTAGTGCCATTGTTTTTTTTGCATTTTTGTGCTTTTTGTTGGTGATTTTGTTGTTTAAAACAGCCCCCAAGTATAATGCTGAAGTGCTGTCTAGTGTGCCTAAGCACAGGAAGGCTGTGACATGCCTTACAAAGTAAATACGAGTGTTACACAAACTTTGTTCAGGCAGGAGTGATAGTGTTGCTGACCATAAATTCGATGGTAATGAATCAACAATACGTATTAAATGATGTGTCTTTAAACAGAAACACACAAAACAAGGCAATGTATTGATTGGTTGATGAAAATACGACCAGGTGCTTGCAGGAACCTAACCTTGTATTTCCCCAAGGAGCAATGGTTCAGGATATGCTAATTCAGTGTTCATGGTAACTTTATAGATGGTAACTATGGCAAATAATGAGAATAGACTGTACTCTAAATGCCTGGTACTTAGTTGGAACTAAACAAATACTTATTCTTTTGTCTTTTCTCTATATGCATAAGGGTAAAATGATAGCATATTCTTTGAGAGGAGAAGGGTGGCTACTTTCCCACCTTCCTCTCCTTAAAGTGTTTCTGTGAAGACATAATAGGGCCAATAAGAGGCCTGAACTTTTTATTTTACAGTGAAAATTCGGGAGCCTTCTGTTCCTTGGCCACCGTAAACATATACTTGCAAAATTAACTCTCTTATAAAGTACACAGGCAAGTATCACAAGGTGAATCCTTTCATCTCTGAAGGAGATAAGAGAAGATTGAGTTATTCCTTCTTCTTCTTCACTGTAGAAACTTGTCTTAAATTCTCTTGACTTTGTAGGTACTTTTGAAATAAACTTATATGTGAATATGTTAGTCTTACTCTTTAAAAAATTGTGTTCCCTTTCTCTTCTGTATTGGTACAGAGGGATCTTTTAATTTCTTTTTTTGTGTGTGTCTTTTTTGTGACCAGTAAGGGGATCGCAACCCTTGGTGTGGTGTCTTCCACACCGCGTTCAGCCAGTGAGCGCACCGGCCATCCCTATATAGGATCCGAACCCGTGGCGGGAGCGTCGCTGGGCACCCAGGTGCTGCACTCTCCCGAGTGCGCCACGGGTCCGGCCCAAGGGATCTTTTACTTTTTATTGTGGTAAAATGTATACAACATAAGGTTTGCCATTTTGACCATTTTTAAACATACAATTCCACGGAATTAATCACATTCCTAATGCTGTGTAACCATCACCTCTATCTATTTCCAAAATTTTTCATCATTTTGAACATAAACTCTGTACCCATTAAGCAATAACTTCCCATTATTCCTTTCCCCTGGTTTCTGGTACCCTCCAATCTACTTCTGTCTCTGAACTTTTTTTCTTTTTAATTAATTTTTTCTTAATTGACCTATGATAATTGTATATATTTTTGAAGTGATATTTGAGTACATTTACACAGTGTGCAGAGGGGTCTTTTGTTCATAGATTTTAAAAAAATTTTTCCAGCATATGTTTGAATTTTATCTTGAGGAGGCCATTCTTTTTAAATTTCTTGGGCTTGTTTAAATCAGTCAGTGACTAAATGGCTTTTTGGCTTTGCTATCCAGCAGTTCAAATTATACTAATGCACCTGTTAAGTTAAAGTGGTTATGCTTGTGGGCTCTCAGTGAAATCAATTTTGCTGCTGAATAATGAAGTGCCTTAGGTTTTCCATATTTCTGTGTCTACTTAGAAACCAGAAATATGGATGTCCAGATGATCCAGATTGTTCACTGAGGATGTTGCAGGCATGGGAAGAAAGATTTTTGATTCTAAATTTCATGACATGATTCTCAGCTATTGGCTTCAGCTATGAGCCAGATGTCTGATTTTTCTGGGAGATGCATAAATCCAATAATTTAAGATAGAAACTAATTCAAGACTCCATTGATCCATCTTATTGGCTGTTTTGCGAAATCCACTTCACTAAACAATGAAGCAAGTGATGCTTGCTTTTACACTCATCAATCTGTCCCCCTACCACCGTGTGCTTCTTTCCCTGGAGATGTTCAGGGAGGGTGTCTGAGTCAGTTACTCAGCACACTCCTTCCTCTAGGGCAGTATTTCCCAACCATTCTTTGTTGTGATGGGGGCTGTCCTGTGCACTGTAATGTTTAGCGGCATCCCTGGCCACAACCCATTAGATGCCAGTAGTGTCCTTCTTCCCCAGTTGTGACAGCTGAAAATCTCCAGACATTGTCAAATTTCCCCTGGGGGACAAAATCACCCCATTGAGAAGCACTGCTGTAGGGAAAGAAGGTGTATTCTGTGCCAAGTGGGGGGTCCCAGTGTTTACTGTCTCTGACATTGAAAGTAAGTAAATCTACAAGCCTAGCATCAGAAGCTGAGGATGCCTGCTTGGTTGATGCCTGAGAGGAAATGCCTAAGAAGAAATGTTAGTATCACACGACAAAGGATCTTCTTAGCAGTTTGTTGGGCTGTTCTCAAGTTGCCAGCATCTTGGGAACAGCACCTTCTGTGTGCCTTGGTTTTCTTGTCTCCACAAGGAAGAAAACGGTGCTCCTCACAGAAGCTGTGTTTTGTTTCTGCTTTATAAAGGACAACAAGCATAGGAGTTTCTGGAAGGTAAAGAACAATTTGATCATCTGAATTTCTCCCTTTCTCGGTTCTCTGAAGCTCCTGACCTTGATATTCAGGAGCTTCCATTTTTCAATAGTTCCTTCCTCGTTGTCCAGCCAAGCCAATTGGCTTGCCACAGAGGGGTGGGAGACATGGTGGCTAAGAGCAGAGATCCAGTTCAAAGCCTGGCCCTGCCACTCAATTTGGGTGACTTTGGATGGCTCAGTATAACTTCTAAGTGCCTTAGGTTTCTCCTTTACAAAATTCTGATCATAAAATAACCATTCTTTCATCATTATTATAAATCTCAAATGAATAGCAAATACCTTCACAGCACTTGGGGAAATGGTGTAAGGCAAAAGTTGTACTTCAGTAGAAAACTATATACCTTTCCCCTCTATCTGCTTGTTGTTTTATGGGAGTTAATTTACAACTCTAACTTGTAGATAACTGATAGCAATGCAAAATAACTCTTGTCTATAGACACAAAAATGTCTAATCATTCATGTTGCAGTCATCTAGCCCCTTTTATTTCAGTGTTTCTCTGCTCAAGGGCCATGGAGAGCTGCCATCTTTGGCTATTCTTCCTTTCAGCATCTATGTAATAAATTGTCTGAATCTAAAAAGGATTCATGTTTCTTTACTGGCCAAATCTGTCAGACCTTGGCCTTGCCTTGTGCTTGACAACCAGAATTTGAAATTAAGTTTATCTGACTTTCAAAGTCTATCTGCTTGTTATTGTATCTTTTTATACCTTTTGGTATTATTTCCCTTAATAGCTTGCCATATTTTAACTACCTTTTTTTTTTCAGGAGGATTTATGAATGGATGTTAGTACCCATCTGAAACTAAATGCACAAACATCTGTGGCCTCCATCTCAGCCTGTATTCGTTTTTTATTGCTGCATAACCCATCATCCCAAAACTTTGCAGCTTAAAACATCACACAGTTTATGTGGGTCACACATTTAGGCGTAGCTTAGTCTGTGTGGGTCCTCTGGCTCTGAGACTCTTATTGCACTGTAATTGAGGTGTCAGCCAAGGCTATGGTCTTACATGAAGTTCAACTGCAGAAGGATCTGCTTCCAAGCTTACTTACATAGTTGTTGTCAGTACTCAGTTCTTTAAGGGCTGCTGGACTGCGGGCTCAGTTCCTTGCTGGCTTTCGGGCTGAGGCTATCCTCAGTTCCTTGTAATGTGAGCCTTTCGCACATCATGGCTTGCTTTATCAAAGTGTGCAAGCTAAGAAGTCAATAAAGACAGTCTGCTGAAGTGACATACATCATTTGACACATTCTACTCATTCAGCACAAGTCACTAGGTTCTGCCCATACTTAACAGGAGGGGAGTACACAGGGATGTGAATACCAGGAAGAAGAAATCATTGGAGGCCATCTTAGAAGTCTGCCTATCACACAGCCAAATGTGAACCAATCTGTGAGCACCTTCCCAGCACAATGTGATCCAAATCTGAAGGGGCATACAATATAACCACAACTCAGAGTTCCCCAGGTCTCACAAGCAGGGGTAGAAATGAGGTAACATTATTATTAATGCCCAAATATAGCTGGGTCATAGCCCCCATCTGCTTATACCGGCTCTCCTGCCTTTCCCTCAAAGTCAACTTTGCTTCTTTCTGAGAGTCTAGAAGGAGTGCCTCACATAGTCTCATGAATGAGCCCACTTTGGTCTTTGGTTGCAACTTTTAAGAAATGCAACCAAACACTGACATCGTTACTGGTGCTGTAGGTCAGAAGTAGTCCCAAAGATGTGGGGAAAAAACCTCAAGATGCCAAATAGAACTTCTTTCCTTCAGTTCTCATTGCTTTCTTGAAGCCGTCCTCTGAAAAACGAACACACACTTGACAAAATGCTCCCTCCCTGCTCTAGGTCACAACTTAGATACCAAATGGTGTGCTTACACCCCAATGCTCCTGCTGTGTAGAGTCCCCTCTATCTGGTTCAAATCCCCTTGCTTAGGTCAGGCTGGGGAATTGATATACCATCCTCTTTGCCTCTTTGTCCTCCTATCTGCACTCTCAGGTGCTCAAAAGTTCCTCATAGATTCCCTCACCTCTTCCCATTCGTGTTAAAATCTAGAGGCAGTCTTTAGGAAAAAAGTCCTGATTTGGAACATTTGCCAGTTTCCATGCTGTAAATGGTCCCTCTATGGCTGATTACAAACTACCAATGTGGCATCACTGAAAGTGGAGTTGGGAAGAGATGTGCACAATCAGCTCTTGCAAACGAGCACAAGCTGGCTCCAGCTTTCTGCTGTCTGGAGGGCAAATAACCCAGACAGCCACAATATGAGTCCCATCCTGAACTAGCTGGAATCTCACTACATGTTCTGTATTGATATTCATCCCCATCTGGTGGGGTGCAGGATTAAATCATTTCACTGATACTCCAGCCATGACTATGGGACTCTTGTGCATTCCTTTCACAGAAGTTGACTTCACTGCAAACCGGGCCTGGATCTCAACATCCTCAGAGAAAAGCCTAAGGTATTTACAAAGCCCCCAACATTACAGCTCCTTTAAGATTGACTTCCTGGTTCCCCAAATCCTCATAGACTCTAGGCTGTGCCCCAGACTTGATTGTCCCTCTTGTTCTTTAATATTTCAACTCTATATTACTTCCTGTTGACCCAGCCTGAAAGACCGAGTTTCTGTCAGATTCTTCCTCCTTGGTTCTGGCTAGGATTATACTTTAATTTTAAGGGACACTACTACAACGTAACTTGACCCATTTCTTTTTTTCGAGGCTAGGTTTTGGCCTTCTACTCTGAAAATAATCATGGATTCAACATTAGCTCTTTGACACACAATGCTTGTTGAAATTTTAGAAAGAAACAGGCAAACATGCCCTTCTAATTTCACAGCTGTGTGACCCTGAGTAAGTTATCTAACTTCCCCAAGTGTGAGAATCTGTGTATGTTTAGTGGAGATAAGAGTAACTACCTTCCAGATTTGTTATGAGGATATAAATTAGAGGGTGGATGTAAAGTTTCCAGGCAAGGAGTAGGTGCCTGTCAAAAAATATCTGTCAATTAAAAATTAAATTAAAAAAACATTAAAAACAACTCCAAATATTTTTATCATTGCTTTCATTTTTTTCTCTCTCTTTTAAAAAACAATTTTTTTTTTTTTTATGGCAGCTGGCCAGTACAGGGATTGAACCCTGGAACTTGGTGTTATCAGCACCACACTCTAACCCACTGAGCTAATCAGCCAGCCCTCTCAATTTTTAAGCATGGATGAGTATTCTATCATGGATACAGGGTTGGGCTGAACTGGGATGAGTTGCTGTATCTTGAGCTGAGGGCCAGAGTGGGTTTTCATCAAAGGACACAGATAAGAGAGGGAGGGAGCTGTCATCCCTGCAGGGAGGCTCAAGGCCTGGAACCATATCTGTTTCTGTTTTTTATACACATTTGTTTCAATTTTTTTTCAATATAAAAGTATATATAACCTGTTCATCTTATAGAATAGAAAAATATCCAGATGTATATTAAAAAGCTAATAGTCCACTTTCTCCCCCCGTTTCTATTCTCTTTTTGAAAGCAATATACTTATCCTTCCATAAAGTTTACATGCTTACACAAGCAGAAATACACATATATAGGGGTTTCCTTGATGTTTAATTCTACAAAATATGTTCCTAAGATACTCATTACTCTACAACTTGCTTTTCTCACCTAATAATCCATCTTATGAATATTATTTTCTTTTTTTGTTAGGCACTCAATAAATTTCAATTCAGTTAACTGAAATATTTGTTTGTGAAATAAAGGTATAAAGCTTTTTTCCTGTAACAACGTTGTTGCAATGTAATTCACATGCCATATAATTCACCCATCTGAAGTTTAAAATTCAGTGATTTCTAGTACATTCACAGTTGTGCAATCATCACCACAATCCATTTTAGACCATTTCATCACTCCCAACAGAAGCTACATTTCAATATACTTTCTGTCACTATAGATTTCCCTGTTCTGGACATTTCCTATAAATGGAATCCTACAGTAAGTAGTCTTTTGTGACTGGCTTCCTTCACTTTGCATAATATTTTCAAGTTTCACCAATGTCGTAGCATGTATTACTACTTTATTCCTTTTTATTGCTGAATAATATTCCATAGTATGCATATACCTCATTCTATTTATCCATCCATCAGTTGATGAACATTTGGGTTGTTTACACTTTGGCTATTATAAATAATGCTGTTCTGAACATTTGTTTGTGTCACTCACTTGGTTTCTAACCCCCAATTTTGGGGTCATCTGTTGACCTCTTTCTCCGCACTGGTTCTTCTCCAGTCATACCAATCCCAAGCAAATCCTCCTCCACTCATTATGTTCCAGGAATGCCTACTCCTCAGAAGAACCCTAGATACCCTAATTTAGGGATGTGTCCTGGTGAATCAAGCTTCTACACAATAGGTCGGCACATTTTATGGCAGGTAAGGATACAAGACACAAATTTTGAAAACAACTATTTTTTTTCCCAAAGACAAAAATAAATTTGTATCCAGCCTGACAACTTGATCATATAGATATCCTGAAGTGAAATACTAGTGATCTCAACTCTACATTTTCAGTTCAGATCTAATTTCCAGGGTGTCAAATACCAGTTGCCTGGGACATCTGGATTTCCTATAGGGATGTCCAAAAAGCAAGTCCAAGATGGTACTCATCTCATCCCCCACAAACCCACTCTTACCTCTGAATTCCCTACAATGGCGCATAACGCTACTGGACTTATGGTCACCCAAGTCAGAAATCTGGTAAATGCCCTCGACTTCTCCATCAACCCATTCCGCATATAATCAGTCACCCAAGGCAGGTCGAGCTATCTGAAATAGCTCCCTAATTCGTCCTCTTCTCTTTGTCCGCACTGCCACTACATTAATTCAGGCTATCAAAATAACCCCTTGTGCACCATAATGTCCTGAAACACACAGTGTTCCATGTTGCAATAGTTTCTTTGCCTATGGTATCCTGCCCCTTTCATATGCCTCATTAATGTTAAGCCACATTTTAAGACAACTCAAATTTCATCTTCTCTGGAGTGCCTTTTCCTCTCTCGCCATTCGAATTGGGTGGGTTTCCCTTCTTCTTTGCTCCTTCGCACCTTGTTCTCACTTCTGTTTTTGCACACACAACATTCTAGTCTCGTTATTGGTTTAACTAATTATTCTTTCACTTGATCTGAAGTCCTTCCTTCTTTTATTATCACAGTAGTTCACCCATTATTAGTATTAAACAAATGTTTGTTTAATAAATAAATTAATAACTAACTTCTTGTATATAAAAAATTGGGGACGAGTGATCAGTTTTCTATTTATAAATATACTTGAGGAACTTCCCTTATTACATCTCAGTTATTTATTTGTAACATAGGTCTTAAATTCAAGGGTGCTTATCAAAATATGTAACTGTTTTCATCTTTGCTTCCTCCATCTGATTTGATAAATTTTAATGATTAAATTCTGAATAATTAGAGGGACTCCTTGAAATGGCATTCTAAGTCCATTAATACTATTATATAATTAAAGAATTTTTTAAATGAGCAAAGTAATAGAATAAAATCATTAAGTTTCCATTAAATCCTTCCATGAAAGTGAATTCTGTGCATTTGTTAAGGGTTCCTTAATGAAATATCATTAACACAAGTACTTCAGAAATTAATATGAAACTCTCCACACAGAATAATATCTTTTAGAAGTATGTCTTGTTATGTAGCCCCATGGTCAGAGCTCAGCAATTTCATACATTTAGCACACCAAGGAGATTAAATTTCATGCTTTGCTAAAGATTAATAGAAAAATATCATTAGAGTAGTGCACATTATTTATTAATCTAAAGAGATAACTGTCTCTTGCTAGAAAAAAGAACTTCAGAAATTAAAGTATTACAGAGAATTTTGAACTTTTCATATAAGAGAAACAAAAAGGATGAGAAAACAAATGAGCGAGGAAGAGATACTAAATATTTAAATGTTTATGGGACATCCTTACCATAGTTCTGTAGGTTTATGAGGAGTAGGAAAGCATAATTTACTTTATCTATTCTATGGAAGAGAGCAATAAGCAAACAACTAGTTTGTTACTTCTGTGTCTAAAGGACAAACTTCACCCTTTTCTGCACTTGAAAATTACATTGATGTCAAAAAATTGCATGAATTCTAATAAATTCATGTCAACTCTGGAAAGAGGTTTCTGTGCCATCATCAGACATACATTTGAGGAATATCTGGAAGTTTATGAAATGGAATTGGACTGATGAAAAAAGCATAGGTGGAAAACCCTCAGGCCCACCCAGGCACATGAGAAAACTGCAGAGAAGTGAGTAGACAAGATTTCATGGGCAAGTTCAAAGCTGCAGAGGGACTGAGGAGTGGGAGAAAATGACTGGTGGCTGGTGGAGCCACTTGGTGGCCACAGAAGGGCTACAACTGTGGGGATCTGTTGGGAGTCCCTAGTATGGTCACTAAGGCCAGAGAGAAAAGAAGATCCAGGGAACTGCTTGTAGCCACAATGGACATGGAGAAAAAAAGAAAGTTTCTTTCTGCTGGTGGTGAAAATCCTTCAAGAACTTAACTCCAGGGAAACTTGCTTTCTACTTCCTCAGTTGAGGAACATCTTCAGACTCCATTCTGCCCTTCAGCTTCATACCCTTCATGGGAGGGCACTTTACATTTCCTAATCATGCACCACAAATAGGATGGAATCAAGGCACAACCAAGTAGCTCGCTTTCTCACTCCCAGGTGGGATGTGGAAGGGAATTGAGTAAGGGGGAGAGATGCCAGGCAAGCAGTGATCCTCCATTACTGAGGAAACCTTCACTAGATACCAGTATTGATCAATTTATATCACCATTTATAGGCAGGAATGGGCTGCCAAGAATCACCAACAGCATGAACGAAGAGGTCCAAAGCAAACCATCATAACAATGAACCCACAGGGAGCAGAGTTTTATATGAATGTAAGTATATACGAAATGAAGAGAAACTAGAAAAAAATCTAATTAGTAATCGTAGGAAGTTTTTTAAATATTACACTCAAAAAAAGAGAATACAGCCCTCTCTCTGCTCTGCCATTTTCTGCCACGTGAGACCCCTGCACTGCTATAAAGCCACCAAGAAAACCTTCACCAGGGCCGGCCTGTGGCTCACTCGGGAGAGTGCGGTGCTGATAACACCAAGACCAAAGGTTCGGATCCTGTATAAGGATGGCTGGTTGGCTCACTGGCTGAGTGTGGTGCTGACAACACCAAGCCTAGGGTTGAGCTCCCCTTACCAGTCATCTATAAAACAACAACAACAACAAAAAAAACCTTCACCAGATGTGCTCCATGGACTTTGGACTTCCCAGCCTTTGAAACTGAGGCACGATCCCATACCCTGTTGCTGCCAATGGGGGAGGCACCCCGGCAGGCAGGAGAACAGGCCACCCACCCAGGCCTGCCCCACCCACACAGAAGGAAGCACCCCACATGCTGTGCCACCACCATGCGGCTTCACACAGCTTCTGCAGAGGTGATCTACAATGGCCACCAGCACAGCTAATACTGTTGCAAGGATGGCTCGCTGCCTTAATAACATCCATGATCACTGTGCAGGTGGTCCACTATACATTTGACCTCATTGACACAAGGAGAGTCACTGAACAAGCCTGGAAAAAGAAGAAGTCTTCTCCTGAAAGTCCACTCAGAGTATTAGAAGAAGCAACTGATCTACCAGATGACCAAAAATCAACATATAGATACTAGAAATATGAAAAAATCTGAAAATATGACACCATCAAAGAATTCAGTAACCCTCAAGTACCAGACCTTATAGAACAGGAAACACTTAAAATGACTGAAAAGGAATTCTGAGTAACTATCTTAAGGAAACTCAATGAGATAAAAGAGGACTGTGTAAGACAACACAATGAAATGAGAAAAAATATCCAGGATATGAAGGATGAAATTTACAAAGAGATTAATATCTTAAAAAAGAATGTAGCAAAACTCCTGGACCTGAAAGACCCATCCAGTGAAATAAAAAACACAACTGAGAGCTTAAGCAGCAGATTAGAATAAGCTGAAGAAAGAATATCTGAACTTAAAGATGGTCTTTATGAAATAACTCAGATGGACAATACAAAGGAAAAAAGAATTTTAAAAAATGAAGAATCTCTAAGAGAGCTAGTAGATAACCTTAAGTACATGAACATTTGAATCATGAGTGTTCCTGAAGGAGAGGAGAAAAGTAAAGGCATTGAAAATATATTCAATGAAATAATAGTGAAAAACTTCTCAGGTATAGGGAGAGACAACAGACCTTCAGATCCAGGAAGCTCAAAGATTCCCAAACAGTTTCAGTCGAAAAAGATCCTCTCTGAAACACATTATAGTCAAACTGGCAACACTCAAAGACAAAGAGAGAATCCTAAAAGCAGCAAGAGAAAAGCATCAAGTCACTTATAAGGGAGTCACCATCAGACTAACAGCAGACTTCTCAAATGAAACTCTACAGGCAAGAATAAAATGAGATGACATATTCAAAATACTAAAAAAAAAAAAAAAGTTCTGGCCAAGAATACTATACACAGCAAACTATCCTTCAGAAATGAGAGAGAAGTAGAGTATTTCCCAGACCAACAAAAACTGTGAGAGTTCATCACCACACGGCCAGTCCTGCAAGAAATTCTCAAGGGAGTCCTGTATCTGGAATCTGAAAAACAATAATCACTACTATGAATACACAAGGAAGAACAACACCCACCAGTAAAGCACAAATGCAAATAAGAAAGGCAAAAGAAACTAAATCTTACTACTTCAAAAAAAAAAAAAAAAACCCACAAACATGGAAGACCAATAATTAAAGGAGAAGAAAGGAACAAGTAATACTCGAAACATTTAAACAAAAAGCCATAAAATGCCAGGAATAAGACAATACCTCTCAATAACAATCTTAAATATAAATGGATTAAACTCCCCATTCAAAAGACACAGACCGATGGATTGGATTAAAAAGCAAGACCCAACTATGTGCTGTCTTCAAGAGACTCATCTCACCAGTAAAGATGCACACAGACAAACAGTGAAGGGATGGAAAAAGATATACCATGCAAATGGAAACCAAAAATGAGCAGGAGTAGCTGTTCTTATATCAGATAAAATAGACTTTAAACCAAAAATTATAAAAAGAGACAAAGAAGGCCACTATATTATGATAAAGGGATCGGTCCAGGAAGAAGACATAACAATCATAAATATATATGCATCCATATATATAAAGCAAACACTATTAGACTTAAGGGAAGAGATAGACCCCAATATGATAATAATGGGGGACCTGAATAACCCCCTCTCAGCATTAGACAGATCAACTAGGCAACAAATCAACAGAGAAACATGGGATTTAAACTACACTTTAGACTACTTGGACCTGGCAGTTATCTACAGAACATTTCATACAACAACTATGGAGTATACAGTCTTCTCATCAGCACATGGAACTTTCTCCAGGATAGACCATAGGTTAGGTCACAAATCAAGTCTTAATAAATTTAAAAAAACTTAAATCATCTAAACTATCTTTTCAGGCCACAATTGATTAAAACTAGATATTAATAACAAGTGAAACTCAAGACTTTATACAAATACATGGAAATTATACAACAGGCTCCTGAATGACCTATGGATCCAAGAAGAAAGTAAACAGAAAATCAAAAATTTCTAGAAAACAATGAAAGTAAAGACATATCAGATCAAAACCTGTGGGATACTGCAAAAGCAGTAATGAGAGGGAAATTTATAGCAATAAATGCTTACATTAAAAAATAGAAAGATTTCAAGTAAACAACCTAACTCTATACCTAAAAGAACTAGAAAAACAAGAACAATCCAATCCCAAAGCTAATAGATGGAAAGAAATAATTAAGATTAGAGCAGGACTAAATAGTACAGAGGCCCAAAAAACAATACAAAAGATCAATGAAACAAAAAGTTGCTTTTTTTAAAAAGAAGATAAACAAAATAGACAAACCATTAGTTAGGTAAACAAAAAGAAAGAAAAGAAAAAGAAAAAAGAAGAGAGAAGACCCAAATAACAAAAATCAGAAATGAAAAAGGAGACATTCCAACTGATTCCGCAGAAATACAAAAAAATCATTAGAGACTATTATAAACAATTACACACTAACAAATTTGAAAACCTGTAGGAAATGGATATACTTTTGCACACACACAAACTACTCAGACTGAACCAAGGAGACATAAAAAACCTGAACAAATCAGTAACAAGCAACAAGATTGAAGCAGTAATCAGCAATCTCCCAACCAAGAAAAGCCCAGGGCTGGATGGCTTTACCAATGAATTCTACCAAACATTTAAAGAAGAATTAATACCAATTTTCTTCAAACAATTCCAAAAAGTTGAAACAGAGGCCATTCTCCCAAACTCATTCTATGAGACCTGCATCACCCTAATATCAAAACCAGACAAAGGTACAACAAAAAAAGAAAACTACAGACCAATATCTCTGATGAACGTAGACGTAAAAATCCCCAATAAAATGCTAGCAATCAGAATACTGCAACACATCTGGGCCGGCCCGGTGGCGCACTGGATAGTGCGCCGCTTGGGAAGCGCGGCGGCGCTCCCGTCCGAGGGTTCGGATCCCACGTACAGACCGGCTCCCGCTCACTGGCTGAGCGAGGCGCGGGAGCAACGCCGAGGCTTGCGATCCCGTCGCCGGTCCCCGGTCCGGTACGGGGGCAACACTGAGGGTTGCGATCCGTTGCCGGACACGGAAAAAAAGACAAAAAAAAAAAAAAAAAAAAAAAAAAAAAAAAAAAAAAAAAAAAAAGAATACTGCAACACATCAAAAAAATTGTACACCATGATCAAGTGGGATTCATCCCAGAAATGAAAGGATGGTTCAACATATGTAAGTCAATAAATGTGATAATCACATCAACAAAATAAAGGACAAAAACCATATGATTATCTCAAAAGATGCAGAAAAAGCATTTGACCAAATTCAACATCCCTTCATGATAAAGACTCTCAGCAAATTAGGTATAGAAAGAAATACCTCAACACAATAAAAGCCATCTACAACAAGCCCACTGCCAATATTATCCTGAATTGGGAAAAACTGAAAGCTTTTCCCTTAAGAACAGGAACAAGACAAGGATGCCCACTCTCACCGCTCCTATTTAACATAGTACTGGATGTACTAGCCAGAACAATCAGGCAAGAGAAAGTACAGATTGGAGAATAAGTCAAACTGTCCCTATTTGCAGATGACATGATCCTATATAAAGAAAAAACCTAAAGACTATCAAAAAACTCTTATAGCTGGTTTATACTTTCAGCAATTTTGCAGGATACAAAATCAATGCCCCCAAATCAGTTGTGTTTATATTCTCCAATAATGAGCTAACAAAAAGAGAAATCAAGAAAGTAAGCCCATTTACAATAGTCACACACACAAAAAGTGCCTAGGAATCAATTTAACAAAGGAGGTGAAAGATCTCTACAATGAGAACTACAAATCATTACTGAAAGAAATTAAAGAAGACACAAAAAGATGGAAAGATATTCCATGCTCTTGGAATGGAAGAATTAACATTGTGAAAATGTCTATACTACCCTAAGCAATCTACAGATTCAATGCAATCCCCACAGAATGACATTCTTCACAGAAATAGAAAAAAACAGTCCTAACATTCATATAGAATAACATAAGACCCCAAATAGTCAAAGCAGTCCTGAGCAAAAATAAATAAATAAATAAAGTTGGAGGCATATGCTATCTGAGTTCAAATTATAGTACAAAGCTATAGTAACCAAAACATTATGGTACTGGCATAAAAATAGACACTTGGACCAGAGGAACAGAATAGAGAACCCAGAAATTAACCCACAGACTTACAGCCAATTGATACTTGACAAAGGCAACAAAAACATACATTGGGGAAAAGACCGCCTCTTCAATAAGTGGTGCTGGGAAAATTGGATATCCATATGCAGAAGAATGAAACTAAACCTGCACCTCTCACCATAAACCAAAATCAACTAAAAATTGATTAAATACTTAAGTATAAGACCTGAAACTGTAAAACTAGTAAGGGAAAATATAAGGGAAACATTTCAGGAACAAGGACTGGGCACAGATTTTATGAACAAGTGCCCAAAAGCACAAGCAACAAAAGAAAAAATAAACAAGTGGGACTGTTTCAAACTAAAAAGCTTCTGCACAGCAAAGGAAACAATCAACAGAATGAAACAACAACCTACAGAGTGGGAGAAAATATTTGCAAACTATGTATCTGACAAGGGATTAATATCCAGAATATACAAGGAACTCAAGCAATTACACAGTAAAAAACCAATTAATCCAATTAAAAATTGGGCAAAGGAGCTGAATAGACATTTTTCTAAGGAAGACGTACAAAGAGCCAACAGGCACTTAACTCAACCAATTAATCCAATTAAAAATTGGGCAAAGGAGCTGAATAGACATTTTTCTAAGGAAGACGTACAAAGAGCCAACAGGCACTTAACTCAACATCACTAGTCATCAGAGAAATGCAAATTAAAACCACACTGAGATATCACCTCACTCCAGTTAGACTGGCTGTAATCAAAAAGATGGAGAATAACAAATGCTGACGAGGGTGTGGAAAGAAGGGAATGCTCCTACACTGTTGGTGGGACTGTAAATTAGTACAACCACTATGGAAAACAGTATGGAGGTTTCTCGAACAACTACAGATAGATCTACCATACGGTCCAGCAATCCTGTTTCTAGGTATATACCCAAAGGAATATAAATCATCAAGTCAAAGGGATACCTGCACTCCCATGTTCATCACAGCTCTGTTTACAATAGTCAAGAAATGGATCCAACATAAATGTCCATCGATGGATAAAGAAAACGCGGTATATATACATAATGAATACTACTCTGACATAAAAAAAAAAAACCATGAAATTCTGCCATTCACAGCAACATGGATGAGCTTGGAGAAAGTTATGTTGAGTTAGTAAGCCAGGCACAGAGAGAAAAATACCACACATCCTCACACATAAGTGGGAGCTAAGAGAGAAAGAAGGAAAGAAAGAAAGACCACAGTGGTGCATTGGACTTGCAGAAGGAAAGAGCATACCTAGGGATGAGGAGTGGGGTCGGGGGGGCGGGAGGTCAGGGATTAATTGGGTGGGGGACACAGGGTAATGGGTATGCTGATAGTATTGATCTGACCATCACATCTTGGGCACGAGTGGTGATGGTCAGCTTTGTACCCCATGAGTATGCATAAACAATAAAATTTACAAAAGAAAAAAAAAGATAATACAGCTTAAAAAAGAGATTTTATTAGAAAATAAGATCTTCTTGGCAATTAAAATAACTGCAATCCTACTTCTGGGTATAGATTTAAAAGAATTGAAATCAGGATCTTAAAGAGATAACTGCACTCTCATGTTCTCAGCATAATTCACAATAGCCAAGATAAGAAAAATCCTAAATGTCCATCAATAGATGAATGGCTGAAAAAATATATAGTATATACATACAATGGAAATGTTGCCATATGTGACAACATGGATAAACCTTGAGGACATTATGCTAAATGAGATAAGCCAATCACAAAGGACAAATACCAAATAATTCCACTTATATGAGGCCTCTGAAATAGTTAAAGTCACAGAAGCAGAGAGTAGAACTATGGTTGCCAGGGGCTGGGGGTGGGGAAAATGAGGAGTTGTTGTTCAATGGGTATAAGGTTTTAGATGTGCAAGATGAATAAGCTCTAGAGAGCTGCTGTACAACATTGTGCCTGGAATTAACAATATTATATTATGTACTTAAGAATTTATGAGGGTAGATTCCATGCTAAGTGTTCTTATCTCCACTAAAAAAAGTGTGGGGGAGGGGGTACACAAGGAAAATTTTGGAGGTGATGAATATGTCTACAACGTGATTATGGTGATGATTGCACAGGTATATGCATATGTTCGAATATGTGCAGTTTTTAATATATCAATTATACCTCAGTAAAGCTGTTAAAAATATAAATAATAATTTTAAGTACTTATTAGAACTATTATCACCATTAGACATGACTAAAAGGAAAATGTGTAATTTAGAAGACAAAATTGCAGGCTTTTCCTAAAAGAGAAAATTAAAAAGACAAAGAGATGGAAATTTTGAGTGGAAAAATGAGAGAAATGGAAGAAAGAATAAGCTATGCAATGTCCATTTACTAGGAGTTTAAGAGAGTGACCAGAAAGAATGATGAAGAAAAATAATACAAGAAAATTCCCCTGAAGTGAAAGCTTTAATCCTATCATTGACATTGAAAAGGAGGAGGAAATAAGGAGAAATACCTCCCACTTTTTGATGTCTCGGCAGTGCTTCCCATTGGCTGAACTCAGTGGAAACCATCTGGTAAGGGAGCATGAACCCTCCAGGGCCAGAGAACAAGGCAAAGAAGGGGAGAAGCCAATGGAAACTAACCAGTCTACTAACATTAATTGGTTGTCTGGTGCCTTCATTATATAGCTGGCACTCTTCTAGACACTAGGATTTGACAGTGAACAAGATAAACTAGCTTCCTTCACAGGTATCACATTTTAGTGAGGCAGTGTATCAGTCAGGATTCTGAAAGGAGAGCAGCAACCACTTTAGGGATTCAAGGAATTGAATGCAAGGATTAGGTGTTAAAAAACAATTAGAAGGGTGAGAACAGCCAGAAAAGATTCATACTAGCTGCCTGTTTTGTCTTTAGGTTTCATGGACTGCGGATGTTGCTACTATTGGCCAGGTCAGGAGTTGCATGAAGCTACTGCAGAACCTCACCTGTGCTGTGATTCTGCCTGCCATTGCCAGGGAATGGTGATTCTACTTCGCTTTTACATTCCATATCCCAGTGATTTTCATTCACGGGATCTGGAGTGGAATACTGTGTGGAAGAGACTCAGAGGAATGTAGTTTCCAGGTCCCCATCCTCTATGATGTAAGTGAGAGCCCCAAATCGGGTGGGTATGGGGTGCTGATGATTACCAATAAATGATCCCCTGAAAGGCTGATACAATTCTAATAAATGAATAGATACATAATGAAAGGTATGTTAAGTAATGTGGAGAGAAATAAAACAGGAAAGGGGTGAAGAGTGGTGGGACTGCTCTTTCAGGGACAATAGCCATGAACAGCTGCTCTGGGGAGGTAGCACTGAACAGAGAATTGAATGAAATGAGGGTGTGAGCCGTGGGGTTTCCTGGGGCAAGAGCTTTTCTTGCAGAGGGACCAGCCAGTGGAAAGATCTTGTAGCAGGGACATGCTTGGCAGGTTCTAGGGACAGCAAGGCAGTAGTGTGACTGGAGTGCAGCAAGAAAGGGAAATAGGGGGTGGGTGAGGAAATTAGAGAGGTAGTCATGGACTGAATCACTTAGAGTTTTGTGGGCCATCGTAAAAACTTAGTATTTTCTTCTACGTGATATGAAGCCATTGGAGTACTTTGAGAAGGGTGGTGTTTGAATTTGACATACATAAATTTTTTTTCTTGACTTCTGGGGTTAAAAGGACTGTAGGGAGCAAGAGTGGATGCAAAGATACCATTAGAAAGCTATTATAGAGCTTCAGCTGAAAGGTTGGTGGTGGTACCAGGGAGGTGGTGAGAAGGGGTTGCAATCAGCTGTGTTTTGAAACTAGAGCTGATGTGATTTGCTGATGAACTTGCTCTCTTGTGGAGGCAAGAGAGAAGTCAAGGTTGATTTAAAGTCACTAAGTAAATGGTGGGTGATGGAGTTTGGATGTGTTGTCCCCTCCAAAACTCATGTGGAAGTCTGATACCCAATATGGCAGTGTTGGAAACTGAGTCGTGGGGGCAGATCCCTCATGAATGCATTAATGCTTTTCCTGGGGGGGGAGGGGTAGTGAGTGAGTTCTCGCTCTATTAGTTCCCGTGAGAGCTGATTGTTTAAAGGATCCTGGCACCTCCCATATCTCTCTCTTGCTTCCTCTCACCATGTAATCTGCTTGTACCCACCAGCTGCCTGCCACTTTCCACCATGAGTAGAAGCAACCCGAGGCCCATGCCACATGCAGCTGTCCCAGAATCGTAAGCCAAATAAACCTATTTTCCTTATAAATTACCCAGTCTCAGGTAGTTCTGTTATAGCAACACAAAACTGACTAATACACTATGGCCATTTACTGAAATCTCCCGTCTGGTGAGAACAGGTGTGTGAGGGGAATCAAAAGGCCAGTTTTATGCAAGTTAAGTTGCCATGCCTACGAAACATCTAAGTGGAGATGTTGAAGTGAGATTACAAGTCTAGAGGTCAGATGTTGAAGTGAGATTACAAGTCTAGAGGTCAGAGGGGAGGGCTGGGTTGGACGTAAAGATTTGGAAACTGTCAGTACACAGCTGGCCTTTCAGCTGTGGTAGCAAGTGAGAACTTCTAGGGCTGGTTATTATTCAAGATAGCTACTCTTAGCCTAAATCTACTATGTGCTTGTTATTTTGTAACTCACTTTTAAATTATTTAGAATTCCTTCTGGTATGAAATAGCAGAACCTACTGAAGAAAGAAACTCTGAAACTAATTCCCAATTGCCTATACAAAGAGCATGCAACTGAGCAGAATATAGCTGTCCTTGTTTGCAGGTACAGATGCTCTTTGTCTTACAATGGGGTTATGTTCTGATAAACCCATTGCAAGTTGAAAACTTTTTAAGTCAAAAATGCATTTAATACACCTAATTTACCAAACAACATAGCTTAGCCTAGCCCACCTTCAGAACATGTACATTAGCATACAGTTGGGTGAAATCATCTAACACAACACCTATTTTATAATACTGTCGAATATCTCATGTGATTTATTGACTGTTGTACATTGCGTTGAAATTGAGACTGTTTTGAACCATTGTAAAGTCAAAAAATCATTAATTCAAACCATCATAAATCAGGGACTGTCTGTAATTGGAGTTTTCATCTATTATCCTCTTTCCAATAACCTAATCTTTCATCTTTTCCAGGAATACTCCTTTTACATTGGACATTTGTAGAAGTTTGCATGATGTCTATTAAACAATTTCTCCTTTAAATATAATCATATTATCTAATTTGTGTTAAAATCCCAAATCCAGTGCACCTGTTACCCTATTTCCTACAGGCTTTCTGGCCTGCAAGAGAAACTAGATTTTTCTCTCCTCAGATACACTTGCCAAAGCTGCATTAAGAAGAAAAGAATGAAATCTGTTTGATCTCAGAGACATGCTGTTTTGTAGATAATGAAAACAAATGAAGCATAACAGTTAATTTTCTTTGTATAACAGATGGGGTTTCCTGTTAGAGAAATCTCTCAATCAAATAAATCCCTTCATTTGACACTGAAGACTCAGAGAATTAGATATCTAATGTGGTCACCCTCTCCATTTTCATTTAAAGAGATAGATAAGCAAGGATAACTCGTATTTGCTGCTCAACTTCCATCATTCTCTGACCTCTAGATATTTTAAATTCCAAAACCTCTGATCATCATTGCCTATTTTTAAACAGCAAAAGTCTGGAAAATTATTTTTCTCTATAGTCCATAAGATAGATATCAGCACTAGCCAAAAATCACTAGATACCTTCACGTTTTAAGTGGCTTGTTGCTCCAAAGTTTCAAGGTCACGTTTTTCATTATTTTTTTTAAAAAAATATTAGTGCAAAAATAAATAAATAGCAGCAAAGAGAAATGCCAAGTAAATACAGCAGAAGGAAAGCCTAGGGGTTGGGGAAAAGCCAAGGGTGACGGGTGAGCTAAATATCAATTGATGGGTTCTGAAATAAGAATTTCACACTCAAAAAAATTCTTCTGGAAATCATTATGAATCTACTTTGCAAAAGCTTAAAAACAACAGCCTTAAAGTCAAAGTCAGATCCCTTTCAGAGATGGAATATTTTAATATAATACTTCTGTCATGTTTTGAATGTTTTGTTCACGAATCCTTGACCATTTGAATGACCTTCTGTAGAGATGAGAGAACCTGAGAATCAGAGAGGACACGTGACTTACTCATGTTAAACACAGACATTTCTCTGTGTTCAGGATTGGAGGTTTGAGATTATCACCACTGACCAACGATTTACCAAGACTCTCCCTGATTTTTTCCTAGGGACATATTAGCATTATTCAAAGATAACTATGCAAAATTATGTTTATTTATGCAAATCAGATTGCACAGTATATAATATTTATCAATCACTTATCTAATTTCACAATATAGCATGTATGTCTTTCCATGTCAATATGTGTGGCTCTGACATATTCTTAAGACTGGATCGTATTCACTTAAATCAGTGGTTCCTAACTTGGGGGTGAAGGGGGGAAAGGGGAGTTGGCAATTTCTGGAGACATTTTTGGTTTTCACAACTGGGCAGAAGGTACTAATGGGTGGGGGCCGGGGATGCTACTCAGCATCCTACAATGCACAGGACAGTCCTCACAACCAAGAATGCTCTAAGACCCAAATGTCAGCAGTGCTGAGACTGAGGAACCCTGAAAATAGATGTATCATAATTTACTTAACAAATTCTTTATTGGTGGACATTTTGAGTATTCCTAATTTTATTTATTTACTAAAGTAGCAGTAAATATACAATAATCTTCATGTTTGTGTATCACTCCAAGTATTACTTTAGGATAAATACCTAGAAGGACAATTTCTTGGTCAAAGATTATGCCACCAAGGGGTTACATATGTTGGCAACTTGAACTACAAAAGGTTATATCAATTCATATTTCTCCGAAGAACATGCAAAGGTGTGTGGTTCCCCCAAACACTCTTCAACCTCCATTGGATATTAACCACTCTTTTAAGCTCCATCAATCTTTTTGATATATGGCTTTCTACTCCTTTATTTTTATTTGAAATTTATTAACTGTTAGTTAGTTTAACCATATTTTCAAATGTTCATTGGTCTTTTTTTTTTTTTTTCTTTTAAGCTCCATCAATCTTTTTGATATATGGCTTTCTACTCCTTTATTTTTATTTGAAATTTATTAACTGTTAGTTAGTTTAACCATATTTTCAAATGTTCATTGGTTTTTTTTTTTTTTTTTTGCTTTGTGAATTGTTTACATCCTTCATGATTTTTCTATTGAGTTAGTTATCTTTATTTTCGTGATTTGAAATAACTTATTCTCTTATATGTGTTGCAAATGTTTTTTCCTATTTTGTCATTTATATTTTAACATTCATAATTTTTGAACATGTGGAAGTGTCACCCTTTTATAGAAGCAAATTTATCCTTATGCAAATATTTCCTCCTGGAGTTTATATCGTGTTTAGAAATTCTTTCTTCACCCCAAGATTATAAAAATATACACCTATGTTTTCTTCTAGCACTTTCCAGTTCCTTTTTGATCTGTTTGTCAGTTAATTTTACATCTAATGCTTTACATCTAGTTCAACTTACTTCAGTATAAAGAATATTAACCCACTGGCTTCTCCTAATACAGCTATCACAACTTCACAGGAACAAGTCAAGTGGAGATTCTCATTGCTGAGAATAAAATCCTGACCTCACAACTGTAATCCATTCTGGAATACTAGCCAAGTTTCTTCATAACATTACCCACTGGCAGGAATGATACCTAATACTTCTTGAGTATTAAACTTGTTAAGCGTAAGAATTTACAAGATTTCACATTATTTTTTATATTTCATCTTCTTTAATTTATTCATATTATTTCATTTAGTCACATTTCATATTGCTTTAATTTGTCTTCATATCACACTTTAAAGCAGGTTGCATTATCCCCAGTTTACAGAGGAGGAACAGTTTGAGTTATCAGCTTGGCTGTACATTTATTGAGAACAGTGACTGTATCTTTTTTCCCTCTGCAGTGTAAGGTACATAGTGATTTATTGAATAAAATGCCTGGTTGGCCTAAGGTCACACTTATATAAAGGAGATGATCAGATTGATACTTCTTATCTCTTCTTGATTTAGCTACGACTTAGCTTCAATATCATTCTCAAGAGAAATTGTCTGCAAAATACTAAGTGATTTTGCTGTCTTCCAGATGATCTTTATACTACCTATCCTTTTTGTACATATTTATGTATATAGAAGATATATAATTTGAAATCACCCCAAATTAAAGTTAGCATGGAATGTGAATGTATAAGGGTTAATAAAATAATAGTTTTGAGATGTTTGGAGTCCATCAGCTCACATCCTTGGGGGGAATGAGCTTGTGTACTAAAATTACTGATATTAAACAGAGTATCTTGGTTAGAGAGGAAGAAAATGGAATTTTTATCTAAATAGACTATAATAATATTTTTATTTAAAAACATTTCTACTTCTCAAGAAAGATAGGCTATTCAATTCCCTTGCAAATGACTTATTACAATCCCCTGTTCAAAAAAATAATTTACCTCTTAATTATCATATTCCCAACCCATCAACCAGAAACCAAATTATTTATTGACTACTAACCCACCTGAAGGGAAGTTCCTAGCTGATTTCAAAATGTTTATAACTGTGTTACCCTGGAAGAACTAAGACCAGGGCCACTTAGTATGTGGCTATGGAAACAGACACTGGTGTTGGTGTCCTTAAAAACAGTTCTATTCACTTGGTCAAAATGATGATGCACCAAACCATCAAGTATCATTGTATAAGTGATATGAGGAGATCTTCAGACGCATGCCCCTTTGACTTGAGGTTGAATAGCTAGAGACAGAAGTGGATAGATTCTAACTTTGTGAGGGGTCAGTGCTATTGCCATTATTCTGGAAAGAAAATTATTCTATGAGAAAATGCCAGAAGCACCTCCAAACAGAAGCCTTTTTGTATTCATAGCTAGTTGCATTCATAACCACCAGACAAGAGATAAAAATTGATAAAACTACAGCCTTGGGAGTATAACTTTATCCCTGAGGTCTCCTCAGAGTCTCAGCTTTATATAAATTTTCCGTCACACTCTCAGCCAGCTGTTCAAAGTACAAAAATCTATTTCCCTGATGGGTAAGGAATCTCAGCGTAGAAAACATATTCAGAACAAAATTACGGAATTGCACTTCTTCCTCAAAAAATATTCATTGCTTTTCTTACTTCTACAGAACATCCACAGCTGAGTGTGAATAAGTTTCCAGTCAGATGTCCTTAAGAAACAAGGTCCTGGGGCTGGGCTCACACACTTCACAAGGCTCTGTTTGAGACTCTTTCCCATACCCATTGTCTCAGCTGGTTGTTTTGTCTTCCTGGATCCTCAAGCTTTGAATCCTTTGAAATCACCCTGTCTTTGGATTTACTGCTAAGTTCAGTGCCAGCAGGTGGTTCTTCCTAGTTCCTAATGTTAGTCAATTTGCTGGTTTGTTTTTGCCACTTAAGGGCTTAGCTCTGTTCCTAAATATTGGTTTGAGCTAAGCCCTGAATGACAGAAGATGGAAATGGTAGGTGGAAGTGCTGGAAATTAGACAGAGAATATCATTTACAGGCTGTGTTTGAGGTGCTTACGTTTTCAAGTAAGAGAAAACTACAAAAGAAACTGGCAATAAAACAAAGACTTACTAGTTACCATAACTTCAAATTAGTAATCAACAATTTTCAAAATAATTCCATGTTATTTCATTTTATCTTCAAACAATACTCTTTTTTAAAAAAATTATTTATTTATTTATTTATTTTATATTCTAGATGTTGCGGAGCAGTGGGAGGGGGAGAGGGGTAGGGAAGTGGAGGTACAGGTGGGTGGGAGGGGCTGGCCTATGGCCGGCTCCTTTGCTGGTTTGGTCGTGAAGGGCTGGCAGGGGGTGGGGGGAGGAATGGCTGAGGCCTACAGGCCTCCCACACTCAGGCTTGGGAGCCTGGGAGGTTTCTGGCAGTGGCAGGGTTTTTGCTGGCCTGGTTGCAGAGGGCGGGGGTAGCATGGCTGAAATAATACTCTTTGTTGAAACTGATTATTATCTCAATATTTCAATTGCAAAAGTGCATTTCGAAAAGTGAGTTTTCAAGGACCACAAGACTAGTAGGTGGCGAGGGGAGATTCAGATCAAGGCTTCAGACCTGATGTTCTACTATACCTCACCACTCCCAGGGGGGTTGTAAACAAGGACTGGAAGTGGAAAAGAATATGCAGAAAATGTGGAATAGGAAGGTAGTGAGGAAGGAGACCCTGGTATGTTTCAATTAAGGCACCAGAATAGGGTGAGAGACTCGGGGAGCTGGCTTCCTAGAAAGGGCAGGAGATGGTCCTGGGGGAATGCTACCGAAGGCCAAATCCCCCTCTTCATGGTCTGATCCTCCAATGATACAAGAATCTGCCCATAAAAACATATTCCCTACATTTTTGGCTCTATTTGGTTATGTTGAAACCGATCTAGGTGGACTCCAGTGAAAAGATATGGTATCATAGTTGCAAAGAAAATTGTCTAAGATCACACAAATCATTTTAAGATAGTTCAACCCAATGGCTCTGGCCTCACCTTTCATAATAGGGGCACTTTCATTCAGAAGCAAAGAATCCAAGTGAGAAAGGGTGGAAAGGAATCATACTTTATTTTGAATTGTATAAAATGAATTGGGCCAGTCTCCTGAACTTTTCCGGTGCTGCCTTAACAGCTGCTAAGAGCTGTCTTTTGATTTCCAAGTTTTGTTTTTCTGCAAGACAAAACCAAAAAACACCAAAAAACCTTTCCTCCAAGAGTTTTTTAGCCAATTCAGGATGAGTCAGTCCTCCCGCTTCTATTTTTCTGCCTGTGACTTGGTTTTTGGTCAGCTGCTAGATGAAATAGCAAAAGCTCATCCTGAAGATCTCAATTGGAGCTATAAAGAGGTTGTCAAAGGAAGGAAGAACAGAAAGGACTGAAGAAGGAGTTGTGCAATCCATCCACATAAAACAACTTGGTTCTAGGTGAATGGTGTGGCATAATTGATTAAGACCCCTTCCAAAATGACCTTTTCACCTCCCCCGTGTACTATGCATATTTCAGAACCTGAGCTAGGAAAGGGCAAGCTTTGACCCCGTTTTAGTTGCGTGATTTGCTTGATAAACATGCAGATCCTGGTGCAGAGCTTGAAAGGCACTAAGGAGGGCAAAAATCACAACCGAAAAATCCTCAGGGATGACTGGGTTGAGCTTCTGGAGCACTCTTTTTTTGATGTTTTGCCCAGCTCTGTGTGTGTATGTGTGCTTGGGGAAGCACAGAGGACACCACCTTAATCTCTGCCTTGCTCTCAGGTGATAAAAGCTAGCAACCCAGAAGCATCACACGTACACACAAACTATAATTTCAACTCTTAGGACAAAAAAATATTTTAGGGATTCTACCACATATATTTACTTTAATACATATGTACTCTCCCATTTTTATGTCTGCATGCAGACCTTATTATGAATATCTTTATTTTTTAATGTATTTGCAATGTGTGTTTGACAAAAGTGAGTGTTTCAGAAGTATTACTTAAAGAATTTTTTTGACCATCTGTATGTGATGGTTTGACTTACGATTTTTTGACTTTACAGTGGTGTGAAGGTTAAACACATTCAGCAGAAACAGTACTTCTAGTACCCATACAACCATTCTGTTTTTCATTTTCAGTACACTATTCAATAAATTACATAAGATATTCAATACTTTATTATAACAAGGGCTTTGTGTTAAACAATGTTGCCCAGCTGTAGGCTAATGTAAGCATTCTAAGCATGTTTAAGGTAGGCTAGGCTAAGCTATGATGATTTGTAGGTTAGGTGTATTAAATGCATTTTCAACTTATGATATTTTCAACTTAAGATGGTTTTATTGGCACATAACCCCATTGTAAGTCAAGGAGCATCTGTTTGGCTCACTGAAGCTTAGAAATCTAATCAGTAGAACACCTATACAAGGATGATAGGCTCCTATATACTCTGTCTTAAGGGGCCTTTGAAAGAGATTTCCAAATTTTTTTGAAATGACATTCAGCCATAGGACTACAACAGTTTTTTCTGTTAGTGGTTGCCAGCTTAGTTTCCACATTTCAAAATGAGGCTACTGAGTCCCAGAGAGACTGAGAAGCTTTTATTGTAGCAGAAATATGTATCCCCTATCTGTACCTAACACTGGGACTCAAATTGATATAGCAATCTAGTTTTCTCATTGAGTTATTTATTTTTTTTTAAATTTCATAAGGAGAAGTTTACCACATACAGATACTAAAAGGTAAAAAAGCCCTAACCTTCAGCTTTCTTTAAGTATAGCTTTTTAGGTTGTAATTCCTTTCAAATTCATTTCTGTGAAAGGTCTTTTAGATCCAGAGGAGAGGTGGAAGGATGGAGGTTTCATTGAGACGTCCAGTGGAGCAGGGGTCATAACCATAGCTCATCTTTCATGTCTGCAGTCTTCAGAATGACCTGGCTCTTGGAAGACTTCCTCATTTGGCCCTCCGTTAATTAAAGAAGAGAGGGTACTACCATGGGAAGATTTTTTTTTTAAATTTTCTGTTCTATTTTTGTGCCTTGTTTATTTGTTTCTTTCTTTCTCAGTTACCTGTTTGACTCTCTAAGTGTTGAGCATTAGTTTTCCCTTCTTTCACCTGCTGAGGTCCCCATCCCCCGCTTCTATAATAGTGTATCAGTTAGCTATTGCCACAATAATGCTTCATAACAAACCACCCCCAAACTCAGTGGCATTAGCAGCAATTATTTACTCTAGTGCTCACAGGTCTGTGGTTTGGGTGCAAGTAGACTAGGCTAAGCTGGTACCCAGGCTCCAGATTCCAGGCTTTAGGTTCCTGATCTCAGGATCCAGGCTCCAGGTTGAATCCAGTTCTGTTTGACATGTGTCTCATCTTCCATGGACCACTGGTGATCGGGGGCATGTGGTAAACTCTACATGTCTCATTTAGGGACCCAGGATCAAGAGGCAATATCTGTGTGGGGCATGTTCTTCTCATGGCAGTGCACCAGAGTGCAAAAGGACAAGCTCAGTAGAGGAAATGAGTTTCAAGCCTCTGGTTGTATCATGTTCACTAACATCCTATTGTCCAAAGCAAGTCACATGGCCAAACTCAAAGTTGAGAGGTCAGGGAAGTAACCCTGCCCTTCAAGTGGATTTGGTAATGGTGTGGATATATAATGCTACCTTAGTTGAGTGAGGAAATAGGGGCAAAGAATTCAATTATTTTACACATAGGAAGTATCACAATGTACTGAAATTGTTTGTTTACCTGTTTCTACTCGAACTGCACTGATTAGCTTGAGGACAGAGCCCAGTTATTGCTCACCTCTGAATTTCCACACCTAGCATAAGACCTAAATTTATATGAGGTACTGAGTAAACCATTCTAGAAATAAATTACTCAGTAAATTATTCTGGAATCAAAAAAAGAATATGGAAAACTAACTTTTTCAAAGCCCCATTAAAAAAAAAAAGAGAGAGAAAGAACAACAAGGGACAGCCATCCCTTTTTATTGGTGACTGTGGCAGAGTTTCTTCCCCTCTGCTTTATTCATCCTCGTTGATTTTGGCAAGTGTTAAATTTTCCAGATTAGGAAGCTATTCGTTCATCTTTCAGAAGCCCATCACCGTAGGCAAGGTCTTTACTCTGACTTTCATATCCCTGTATTTTCCAACACCTGTGTGGACTCTTGCTGTTTTTGTTTTCATAAACAGAATAGCAATATTCCCCAGGAAAACATATTTTTTGCTTTTGATGAAACTGCTTGAAATTAGATGAGCTCCTAAAATAAGATATGATTGTCTTGAGACCTTTTGTTCCCCCATGAAACTGACAATAAATTGAAATTCCAGCAATCTATTTTCCTATGTGATCCTGGTTCTCAAAACATGTTAACTCTAATGCTAAAATAACAACTAGATATCCCCCTTGATATTATGTGTAGGGGGTTTTTGCAACATTACAGGAGACCTGGAGGATGCCAGTCTTTATTAGATGAATAAAAGAACAATTATTTATGCAACACCCACTTTTTCTTTCCATAAAGTATTCAAAGACTAATTAACCACATTTGTCCTGCAATGGCCTATCTTTGTCTGGATGGAAACACTGACAGTGCCTCAAATATTCCCCAGGCACTAAAGATTCTCGTATCACCTGTGACAGGACAGAGCAATTGACCTTCAAAAATATCCTAATCCCCGGAACCTTTGAATGTTACCTTACAGGTGTGATTAAGTTAACGATTGCAAGATGGAGAGATGATTCTGGATTATCTCGGTGTCCAACGTAATTACAAGGATTCTTATAAGAAGAAGAAAGGAGGGCCAGAATCAGAGGAGATATGGTGACTAAAGCAGAGGTTCATGTACTACGCTGTTTACTTTGAAGATAGAAAAAGGGGCTACAAGTCAAGGAATCTAGATAGTTTCTAGAAGCTGGGAAAGGCAAGAAAGAGGGTTGTTCCCTAGAGTTTCCAGAAGGAATGCAGCCCTACCAACAAATTTTAAACTTCTAATCTACAAAATTAAGAAAATAAATTTGTATTGTTTTAAATCACTGAATTTGTGTCAATAGAAAACTAATACACCTCCCAAAGGCTTTCTACTGCAAATACTGAACTTTCCAGAGGCCTGACGGCTTCCTCTGGCTATGGAAGCAGAGTTGTCCATGCACTGGGCAGGCCATGTGTACCAAGCAATTGAGCCTCAAGGAATACCCTCAACCCATGACTGACATGGTGAATATACTAGCTTCCTTGCCCCTCAGGTGGGACAACTCTGAGGCATGTTCTAGACCGTCTCCAGATGTCTCAAATTGGAGTGAGACCCAGTTGCCCATAACAGTGGTCTATCCAGTGACCTACCCTATGTTGACTTTCTTCCCTTTTCCATCTCACTCCACTTTCCTACTGGTGCTTCCAGGGATTGTCTCCCTAATATATGACTTGTCTCAGGGTCCATTTATTGGGGAACATAGCCTAAGGCACCCACCTTCCCTCTCTTTGTGCATACACACACCTAGGGAATCATTGGATTGGGCAGGAAAGAATGGCTCGGAAATGGCTTGATATGACAGCCCTGAGAGCCAAGACAGGTGTATGCTGAGGGACCTCTCTGGCAGCAATTGGGGGGGCGGGGTGGAGGATCATAAAATCTTTCTTGTACTTTTAGGGGGATACGAAGCAAATTTTTATCTATAAAAATTATGATAAATAGGGAGCTGTAGAAAGATAATGGAAGATTAATTAGAGCTCTAGAAAAGGAAATAATTAACTTATTTTAAAATTTGCTCATTAATTTTATGATACTTATCCCATTAGATTTTTTATGGACCTTTAAAATCAGGAACACCACATATGGATATTGTTTCCTTCATAGATCAACAGGAGGACAAAAGACAATTTTGGTCTAAAGGAAGTAAATATGCAAAATAAATGTGATATTCTGATTTTGTGAAAATCATTTTGCAAGTGAGTAAAATGGAGAAATTCATGCGTACATCCTGAAATTGGCTCTTAATAGTAATAATAACTTAGGGTTTGTAGCCATTCACTTTTGCGCCCCATCTTTTATCTCAGGCAATCCAAATGCTGCATTCAACAGTGCAGTTCCTGTTGTATGTAGAGCAAGGGGTGCAAAGTGTTCCAGCATCATCCAGGAAAAGCAACCTTAACCATCATTCTTTCAACTACCCCATCTTATCAGCAAAAGAAGTTGGCAACAAAACATGGTTTTTGCTCTTAGTAGTAGAACTGCTGTTTTTAAAGGGGATTTTTCATATACATTTTTCTTATTCCAGAATTAGGCACATTGCTTATTTCAGGGTTAGAATACTTAAGCTCCAAAATGTCAGGAGTTTGACATTTAAATATTAAATGACCCAAACCTGATACTTTTCAAGCTTAAGAAAGTAACACTTCTATTATTATACTTGACATCCCATCCAGAGATATATGAATGGTCTGGGATATATTTAGTAGATATTTTCTACTAATGCAATTCCACAATGCAATAAAAATATTACTATTGGTGCTATTATTATTATGTCACTTTATTTAATACCTATTATTGTACCAATTTGTGTGCATTAGCTGACACAATCAAGATGATATGAGGAGAGAACTCTTGATATATCCATTTTATAGTTGAAGACATTGAGCATCACAGTACTAAAATAATTCATCATAAATCACACAGCTTGCAAGTGGCAGAGCCAATACAGTTGAGCATCCCTAATTCAAAAATTTGAAATCTGAAATGCCCCCAAATCCAAAACTTTTTGAGCACCAACATGACACCACAAGTGGAAAATTCCACACCTGACCTCATGTGATGAGTCATGTGCTTCATGGACAAAATTATTAAAAAGATCGTATAAAATTAATTTCAGCCTACATGTTTGAAGAGTTTATGAAACATAAATGAATTCTGTGTTTAGACTGGGGTCTCATCCCCAAGATATATTATTATGTATGTGCAAATATTCCAAAATCTGAAAAAATCCCAAATCTGAAACATTTCTGGTCCCAAGCATTTTGGATAAGGGATATTCAAACTGTGTTTATATCCAATAAAAGAATTTTTCACCTGTTTTAAATGGCCAATTTAAATATTTGAGAACCTTTATCTATAGGTTGATTCTAAGACTTAGAAACTAATAATCAGAACTCTCGATATTATAATTATTTTAATATTATTTAGTATAGAACAAAGTAGTATGGCTGGAGTCATGGTGAAGAAAAGTAATTCTATAGCGGTTCAACTGTCCCTAATATTTTTTTACCCCTTTCTTTCTCCATAGGTTACTTCATCCAAATCTAAGGTATACTACTATTCATATATATACTAATAACTTCCACATTTATATCTCCAGCTCAGATCTTTCTGCTAAGATTCAAATTCATGCTGACATCTGCCACCTGTCATCTCAATGTAGATAGTTCAGAGGTAGTAGAAACCTCACATTTCCAAAACTAAATCATTGATCTTTCTCCCCACTTCCACCCCCATTTTGCAAATCCTCTGATATCATGAATCTAAAGCTATGAGATTGTCATCCACCCAGTTTTCATCTCACAAACCTGAGACTCATTCTTGGTATCTCCTTCCTCCCTACCATCGTGCATTCAATTGATCATCCTGTTCTCTTGATTCTGCTTTTTGAGTTCACCTATTTCTCTCCATCTCTATCTTCAGCATCCTCATCCAAGTGTCCATCAATTCTTGCTCACTGGTTGTCCCAGGGCCAGGCTTGCTCCAAGTCTATCTTTAATTTGTTAAAATATTAATTATGAAATGCTTCATAGGGAAAAAGGTAACAGATACTTATGTAACTCAGAAAACTATAACTCACAACTCTTTTTAAAAACATTTATTTATTGAATTGAAACATAATTGATTACATATATTTATGGGGTACAAAGTTGACTATCAGTATTTGTGTACAGTATGTGATGATCAAATCAATATTATTAGCATGTTCATCATTACAAATCATAATTACTTTTTGTGTTCTTTACCCAGATATTCCCTATACTCCCTTCCCTTCTCCCTTTCCCACCTCTAATAACTATAGGTTTGCTCTCTTCTTCTGAGCGTTCAACATTGTATTGTGGCCTTCCCTTTCCTTCCCTTCCCTTCCCATCATTTCCCTTCCCACCCCTTCCCTCCCCCTCTCCTCCCCTCCCCTCCCCTCCCCTTCCTTTCCCTCCCCTTCCCGAGTGAGGACAAGTGGAATTTCTCTTTCTGTGCCTGGCTTATTTCACTTAACATCATTTTCTTTAAGTTCATCCATGTTGCTGTGAATGGCAGAATTTCATTCTTTTTTATGGCTGAGTGGTATTCCACTGTGTATATATATACCACATTTTCCTTATCCAGTCATCCATCAATGGACATTTAGGTTGGTTCCTTATGTTGGCTAGTAAACAGAGCTGCAATAAACATGGGAGTGCAGGTATCCCTATGATATGATGATTTCCATTCCATTGGGTATATAGACAGAAGTGGGATTGATGGATTGTATGGTAGATCTATCTGTAGCTGTGTAAGAAACCTCCATACTGTTTTCCGTAGTGGCTGCATTAATTTACAGTCCCACCAACAGTGTAGATGGGTTCCCTTTTCTCTGCATCCTCACCAGCATTTATTATTCTCATTCTTTTTGAAAATGGCCAGTCTAGCTGTGGTGAGATGATATCTTAATGTGATTTTGATTTGCATTTCCCTGATATAAAATGATGTTGTACATTTTTTTTCCATTTACCCGTTGGCCATTTGTATGTCTTCCTTTGAAAAGTGTCTATTCACCTCCTATCCCCATTTTTTAATTGGATTATTTGTTTTTTTACCATGAAGTTGTTTGAGTTCCTTGTATATTCTGGATATTAATCCCTTGTTGGATTCATAGTTTGCAAATATTTTCTCCCAACCCATACGTTGTCTTTTCACTCTGTTGATTGTTTCCTTTGTTGTACAGAAGTTTTTTAGTTTGATATAATCCCATTTGTTTATTTTTTTTCTTTTCTTGCTTGTGCTTTTGGGGTCTTATTCATAAAGTCTTTGCCCAGTCCTACATCCTGAAGTGTTTTCCCTATGTTTTCTTCTAGGAATTTTATAGTTTAAGGCCTTACACTTAACTCTTTAATTTATTTAGAGTTGATTTTGGTATATGGCAAGAGGTATGAGTCTAGTTTCATTTTTCTCTTCACAGATATCCAGTTTTCCCAGCACCATTTACTGAAGAGGCTGTCCTTTCCCCAATGTATGTTCTTGGTGCTTCTGTTGAAGATCAGTAGGATGTAAGTACTTGGGTTGATTTCTGGGTTCTCTATTCTGTTCCATTGCTCGATATGTTTGTTTTTATGCCAGTACCATTTTGTTTTGGTTACTATAGCTTTGGAGCACAGTGTAAAGTCAGGTAGTATAATGCCTCTGACTTTATTTTTTTTCCCTCAGGATTGGCTTTTTAGGGTTTTTTGTTATTCCATATTAATTTTAGGACTATCTTTTCTATTTCTGTGAAGAATGTCATTGGTATTTTGAAGGGGGTTGCACTGGATCTGTAGATCATTTTGAGAGTGTGGACATTTTCACAATGTTAATTCTTCCAGTTCACGAACATGGAATGTCTTTCCATCTTTTGGTGTCCTCTTTAATTTCTTTCAGCAGTATTTTGTCATTCTCATTGTAGAGATCTTTCACCTTTTTGGATAAATTTATTCTTAGTGGTTTTTTTGTAGCTATTGCAAATGGGCTTGCTTTATTGATTTCTTTTTCTGCTAGTTTGTTGTTGATGTGTAAGAACACTATTGATTTTTGTATATTGATTTTGTATCCTGAAACTTTACTGAATTCATTTATCAGCTCTAAGAGGTTTTTGGTAGAGTCTTTAGGTTTTCCTATATATAGGATCATGTCATCTGCAAACAGGGACAATTTGACTTCATCTTTTCCAATTTGGATGCCATTTACTTTTTTCTCTTGACTGACTTCTCTGGCTAGTACTTACAATACTACGTTGAATAGGAGTGGTAATACCATGCTACTTGTATATTTACCTGTGTTTTTTAATGTCTATCTCCTGAAACTCTAGGCATTGTGAAGGGAGGGCCGTGTCTGCCTCGTTCATCACAGCATTTAGAGAATGCCTGGCACATAAAAGACACTCACTGAATAAATGAATGAATCATTTTGTATTTTACTCTGAGGAATTTAGATTCTAACTATTAGACAAAGAAGAGACCCTTCAGAATTGTGAGTCAGGAGACTGACACGATAAATTTTGCATTTTAGAAAGAGCATGCTGACAGCCAAGGGAAGGATAGTTAGAAATGGCTGAGAGATGAACAGATCAAAAGGTTAATGCATTCATTCTAGCAATATATGGTGCTAGCCTAAATTGTAGTAAAGTTGTTAATGAAGCAGCATGTATTTAGGAGGTCAAATATTAATTAAGTATGAGGCATAAGGGAGGGAAAGGGTGTCTTACTTTATTCCTCAACCCTCAAAGCAGACAAAGGCTTAAGTGCTGGAGGTTTCTTGGAAGGTGGTCCCAAAAAGTAAAAGTGAGGAAGGGGGGACATAAGACTGGGGAGGGAGAAAAGCCAATAAAGGGTGAACTGAAGATCAGGTTACTGCTGGGAGCAACTGGAATGTAAACACCATTGAGACCTTCAGAGGGGTTGTGTGGAACACATCTCACGATTGTCCCATGAGAGGATGGGAAGGCAGGGGTGTTTATTCACTAGCTCTCATCCCTGTAGAGGGTTTCCTCTGAGACCATTCACTTCCCTGAGCGTTGGTGTTAGGCATCTGTAGCTGAGTGAGCTCCTCTGCTGTCAGAGAAAGTGCTCAGACAGAGAAGTGCGATGCAAGTGCTGAAGGTGGGATGTCGTCAGCCATCTCGGAACCGTCTCCCTCAGCTGCAGCACTGAGGGATATGAAGTAGGGCATCGAATACATCTGTTCTAGATGGGTCTAAAAACACTCCCAGGTGTCCGACCTGGGCAGCTGCATGAAATGGTGCATTATTCCTGAGAAGTGGGATATATTACAGAAGGTGGGGATAATTTAAGAGCATGTGCCATGCCCCACTTCTTTTGCACTTTCACCAACATCTCCTTGCTTCATAATGGATATGACAGGGCCGAGTAAACAATGGCACTGTCATTCTAGAACACAGCCTCCCTCTGGCCTCTGTGCCCCCATCACCCAAACTCTCCCTATGGGAGGTGAGCCCAGGATGAATTAGTATTGAATATTCCAGCATCATCTTCCCTGACATCCAATACACTCATACTTGAATAAAGTGGTATGCAGAATTCTAAAATGGCCCACAAGATTCCTGCCCACTAGTGTACATATTCTGAATAATCTCTCCCTCTTGAGTGTAGACAGATCCTGGAATATGGTGGGATATTACTTCCACAATTAGTATATTATATATGAAAAGTAAAGAGATATTACAGACGTAAATGAAGTTAAGGTTTCTGCATAAAAAGATAATTAATTTTGAGTTAATTAAAAGGAGATGATCCTGGGTGGGCCTGAACAAATTAGGTGAGTCCTTTAAAAGAGGGTCTAGAGGTCAGAGAGGTTCTACTGCTGGCCTTGAAGAAGTCAGCTGCCATGTTGTGAGGGAGACGATGGAGAGGGCCATGTGGCAAGGACCTGAGAATAGTTTTGAGGAGCTAAGAGTGGTCCCTAAATGACAGCTAGCAAGCAAATGGGGACCTCAGCCCTGCAACCATAAGGAAATGAATTCTTCTAACAACCTGAAAGAGCTTGGAAGCAGAATCTTTTTCAGTCGAGCCTCCAGATAGAAATATAGCCTGTCTAATTCTTTGACTGCAGCTCCTTAAGACCCCAAACAGAAGACCCAGTTAGGCCAGGCCTGGACTCCTGTTTTAAGCCACTAAGTTTGTGGAAATTTATTAGACAACAAGAGAAAATGAACAAGTATTGATTAAAAGGAGTCCTGAAATCCAACCCACCTTGTTTTAATAATGGACGTTGGCCCTATGGCTGAGAATTTGTGTGCCTAAGTTTTCTCATCTGTAAAATGGGAATAAAAATACAACTTATACAGTTGTTGTAAGTATTAAGTTCAGTGCCTGGCATTAAGCCAGCATCCAACTAACTAAGCTCTTATTATGATAATATTATGACATTATTATCATCATCATCATCATCATTATCAAATTCCTTGCTAGGTTTTAAGTTCTCTGAGAGCTCAACAATTAGATATTGGATTAAATAAAACTGAGAATAACTGATTTTTTTTTTTCTGTAGTGAACTATGATGGGCTGACCCAAGCATAATAGAATAATTTTAAGTCCAATTTTATAAAAATTAATTAGGCATCTACTATGTTCTTGGGAGAAGAAGATGAATAAAACTAAATCCTTTGATGACTAAATCCATATGGCGAGGATTTACTGAAGAAAAATCTTAGGCAATGTAGCATAGATGCTGAGTAATTTTTTTTTTCAAAATTACTTTCTGAAGCATAGCATACATGCATAAAACTGCACAGATCCCAAGTATGTAGCTGAAAACAAATTTTGACAAGCTTCCATGTAACTGGCACACAGCTGAAGAAAACAAAACATTACCAACACCCACCAGCCCCACCTTGTTAACCATTCAAGTGACTACTCAAAGGTAACCCCTCTCTTGACTTTTCAGACCATAGACTAGCTTTGCATGTTTTTTGAACTTTAAAAAAATGGAATCACACAGTATGTTCTCTTTTGTGTCTGGCTTCTTTTGTTCAATATAGTGTTGGGGAGATTCATCCATATTATTGCACATAGTTGTAGATCATTGTTTCTCATTTCTGTATAGTATTCCATTGTGTGAATATCCCACAATTTCTCCATTCTACTGTTGATGGGCATTTGCATAGTTTCCAGTTCTTGTTGATTACAAATAGTGTTCTATGAACATACTAAGAGACATTTTTGGTGATTATATATACACATTTCTGTTGGACATATACATAAAAGTGGAATCAGATTTTGAATTTTGAAATAATAGTATGACTAATCAATATGAACAGCAGTAAAGTATCTCAGGGTGAGAGAGAAAAGTGGGACATTGAACAGGGTGTAGGAGGCTAGGTGAGAAGTATGGGTAGTTGTGCATCTTGCATCAGCACCAGAAGAATCAGTAAATAAAGACTGAACTGGAATAGATTATGCCTTCTAGTATGAAACAGTGTGGGAACCACACACCAAGCTTATAGGGATAGATGAATGGTTATTGACTGAAAGAACATTCTCAATATTGAAGGACATTGAGACATGTGAGTGTGACATTTGGGTAGAACACGTACAAATAAGGTGGAAAGACAAGGTAATCTTACTGGCCAAAACATAAAAACATATCAGTTTCTAGTATTAGGTGTATGAGCTGTGGCAGAAAAGATGCTCTCAACTAAATCCTGCTTCACTTTATCTTTTCTGGGCAGGCAGGAAAATTACATTTCCCTGCCTCCCTTGCAGCTGAGGCCATATGACTGGGCTCTGGCCAATGGGATTTAGTCATAATAATGTATATTACTTCCTGGCCTGGATACAAAACTTCCTGTGTAATCTTCTACTCAATCTCTTTCCCTCTGATGAAAGACAACAGAGAGAGTTCCCCCAACCATCATTAGACTGTGATGACAGTGAAAAAATATATCTTTGTTGCAATAGACTACTGAAATTTTAGGGTTAGTTTATTACAGCTGTATATAGCTTAACCTATCCTGACAAAAATTGTAAGCAATAGGAGAGGCTACAAAGAAATTTTATAACTTAGAGCTGCCCAATACCAGGGAGTGTTCGAACTATGTCTAGATTGCCTTTAACTAGGTCTGTTGATAGTCATTATCCCTTGCTGAGCCCCTCCAGGCCTTTCTTATTAGCCGTCCTCCCAACATCTCTGCAAGACAGGCAGGCAGCATGAGAGTAAACTGAAGCTCTGAGAAGGTCTGCACCTGAATCAAAGTCATACAACTGGTAAGTGAAAGGCGGAAATCTGAGCCAGGGTTGTCCAACACCAGAACCCTCTTTTTCTATTCCTCCACCTGCCTTTTTAGGCTATAAAAACATATCTTTGTTTGGGTTCCTGCAGAAGCAGACCCTGAGGCAAGGATTCCAGTGCAAGTAGTTTATTTGGAGGTGACCCAAGGAAACACCTGTAGAAAAGTAAAAGGAAAGAGAACGTAGCTAACAGAGAGTGTGCTACCAAGCCAGTTAGCACCAGAGGCAACTGGGTTTCAGTTGGAGGGGGAAAATCTGTGAGTAAGTGTAGAACACATTTCTCAGTGTTATCCCTCTGGAGGGATAAGAGAGCCATGCCCCTCAAACTTTAGCTTGTACCAGAATGACCAGAGAGCTTGTGAAAACAGACTGTGGGGCCCTACCTTTAGTATTTCTGATTCAGTAGGTCTGAGATGGGGTTTGATAATTTGTATTTTTAACAAATTTTCTGGTGATACTGATGCTGCTGGTCCAGGGTCCACACTTTGAGAACCACTGTTATTAGTGTTTCTATGTGAAATTTCCTCCCCAGAATTTCTCAGGAAATATACATGCCTTTCTGAATTCAAAATCCTGAGATAAATCCATAGAGAAATTGGGGGAAAGTATTATAATTCTCCTGCATGAATTAATGCTTAACTATCAACCTAGAGACGGTATGGTTTCAAAGAAATCCACTGATAAGTCAAAAGCATGAGGAAAAGTTCACACTGAGTGAAAGGATAACATCTACATTTCTAGGAACAAACAGGGGTGCACAAGAAAGTGGCCATGAGCTAATTGGCCAGTCTTTCTTGCATCTGTTGGCATGTTAAAAGTGTGTAGTGTGTTCGTGACTGTGTTGCTAACGGTGAGTCATTCTTGCAAACAAAATAAATATCACGAGTTTATACCCATAACTACACTTTGTACAAACTCTATCATTTTTACATTAGAATAACAAGTTTTAGAAGCAAAATAAGTCCTTAAATTGGCAATTGTGATTCTGGGTAGTGCTATTAACTTCGTTAAGAGAACTGAATGTAGCATCATTCAAATAATATCCAATAATGTTCATTGACATTTCCAGTCTTTGAATATTCACTATAGGCTACTGTTTTTTGTAAGTATGACTAAGTGTAACATTTATTATTCATTAAATATTTTTAGGTATATATAATAATGAGTAAAGGTTATGAAGAACACTGAAGTATTTTTTAAAAAAATTATAATTTGGGTATTCCTGAGAATTTCCAAATATTTCAGTTTATTTTTCAAATATTGAAGAATTTGAAACACTAAATGTTGTACACCAACTTGCACCCCTCATTGTTGGGGACTGTTTAGAGGGAGAACTAATTGTGACTTTTCCGTTTTGTGGAGAGGGTGGGCAAAGCCCGCTCTGTCTAGCCGAGAAAGCTGCAAGAGATATGGTGGGGGAACGGAGACAAGAGGACATTGTCAAAAAGATGAAAGATGACAAGTGTTGGTGAGGATGTGAAGAAAAGGGAGCCCTTGCACACTGTTAGTGGGAATGTAAATCAGTGCAGCCATTATGGAAAACAGTGTAGAGTTTCCTCAGAAAACTAAAAATAGAACTACCCTATGATCCAGCAATCCCACTTCCGAGTATCTATCCAAAGAAAATGAAACCAGTATGCCGAAGAGATGTCTGCTGTCCCATATTTATTGCAGCATTACTCACAATAGCTAAGATACGGAAACAACCCAGCTGTCTATCATCAGATGAATAGATAAAAAAAAGTGGTATACAACAATACATTGATCTTTCAGAAGGAGAGAATAAATCTATGGTTACTAGAGGTGAGAGGTAGAGGGAGGGGAGTTGGGTAGAAATTGGGCGAGGGGCACAAAGAATAATTACAATTTGTAATAATGAACATGCTAATACTTTTGATTTGATCAACACTTGTACACAGGTGATGGTAGTCAACGTTGTACCCCAAAATATGTATAATCAATTATGCCTCAATACAAAGTGGTATATTTACTATATATACCACAATGTATACAATGGGATATTATTCAGCCTTAAAAAATGGGAAATTCTGTCATATGCAACAATGTAGTTGAACCTGGAGAACATTATGCTGAGTGAAATAAGCCAGGTACAGAAAGACAAATAGCACATGATCTCACTTAGATGTGAATCTAGAAAAGTTGAACACATAGAAGTAGAGAGTAGAGAGTAGTGTAGTAGAGGGGGTGGTTAAAGAAAGGGGAGATGTTGATCAAAGGGTACAAAATTTCAGTTTGATGGGGGGAAAAGCTTGAATGATCGATTGCACAGCACAGTGAATATAATAAAAAGCAATGCATAGTATATTTCAAAATTGCTAAAAGTAGGTTTTAAATGTTTTCATCATAAAAAGAAAGATAAGTATGTGAAGTGAGGGATTTTATTCCACATTAAACACATATCAAAACATCACATTGTACCCCATAAACATATACAATTATTATTTTATTAATGGTTAATTAAAAATAATATTTAAAAAAAGAGGACACAAGTATTGGGAAAGGGATCGGACTGAATTTCTCTTTTAAAAAAAGCTTTGTTGAGGTATAATTTATATACTATAAAATTCAGCCATTGTAAGTATACAATTCCATGATTTCTAGTAAATTTATACTTGTGCAACTGTCACCACAATTCAGTTTTAAGACATTTTCATCACTCCCCAAGTAACCCTCATACCCATTTGCAGTCAACCCCAGCTATCCAACCCAAGTGCCAAGTAACCATTAATCTGCTTGAATTACTTTTAAAGAATTTGTCAACCCTAAGGTTCTATGAAACCAGAATTCTGAGACTTGGGAACAGTTACCCTGCAGAAAATGAGAGCTCATTCTAGGGAATTCCAAAGCATTTGCTTTTCTGAGAACACACACCTTCCTTACACTTGCCATTTTGACACTTAGCGGCTTTCCTGATTAGCACTTTTCACATTGGGCAGCTTTGTAGACACCTGTTGATTGTTTTGCTGTTAACTGAGACCCTGGCATCCTAGAAATACTGAGGGCAAAGGAACTTTTTTGCATGTTATAAAATAAATAGCTTCTTTGCTAATGTAGTTACTTTGCTCAAGGTGTTCTATGTAGGGTTTTTAGTTATATCTAAATATTTAAAATCCCTAGATAACCAATAAGAGGGATTAAGTAACTGTTATATGTGTTAGCCTGAATACTGCACAGCTAGTAAAAATTATAGGAAAATAATAAATAATACAGGATGAATTTTTTCTCCTTAAAAAAGAGGCCTCTTTGGAGAGACATGTTGAAACCTGTCAGTAGAGTTTGAGCTGATGTCTCTTTTTCTTTCATACATTTCCCTATAACAAACAAGATTTTTAAAAAATTAACATGAGGGTATAAACAGAGTTGAGCTTCATTCTTTATAAAAGGATGCATTACTGATCCTAAATATTTGAATATCTCTGTAAAGACTTGAAATGTCATAGCTTTTAGAGGAGAGATTATGAGCTGTTTTTGCTGATAATTTTATCCTCTGTGCCTAGCATACCTGCCACAGAGTAGGTACTCAATAAATATTTGTAGAATGACTGAAGGAAGCATTTCTTGAATCAGACTATTCTTCCTTTTTTCTTTGCTTTTTGAATGTAGCTAAGTGGTCTGATGAGTTTGGGGGCTGATAGTACTGAATTTATCCTTGGGGCTATTTTAGCACTGGCTGACAATATTACCTCTTTCCTTCTCTCCTCCAAATACTCTCCCATCTAGCATCTCTGCCACATATCATAATATGAATTTCATAAGTATTCAATCAGTATATGAAATGTTTAAATATAATATTTTCTTTAATAAGTGGGGGAGATAAAGAAGATTGCCTCAGTTGTCCTTGTATACCTCCTGTATCCCATGCTTTAAAATATTTCAGGCTCTGCAGTTTGGTCTTTCTGGATCTTTCCTTTAGTCATCACACGAATATACTGGGTTTCAACAATTTCCTCCTCACATTTCCTTTCTCTAGTCTCTGGGCTGAACTTTTACCAATGCCTTCCACTGACAAGGAAACAATATAGCCCCTGAAAAAGGAGGAGAATTAATGTTACTTTGGAAAGAAAGAAGGTTGATGTAGGAGAAATTTCACCCCAACAGGAAAAGGAACAGGTGGCCCATTTCTCCATCCCTGGAGATTTATGTGCAGGAGAGGAAAGGTGGACAGTTAGACACATGGATTATGGCTTCCTTACCCTGTGCCAAATCCAGAATATCGGTGGTGGTTCTGGTAATAGAAAAATTAAGAAAGAATCTGAAAACAAGAGGGGCTTTTCCTTCCTTCCATTTGGGATTTTGGGAAGAGACCACATCTCACAGTGCCCCTGCATGGGGTGGCCAACTAAAAGAAAAATCAGTGCTGCGGCCTGGGTCAGGCAGAGGGAGATCCTGAGTTAGTGTCCAGGGACTTCTTGTCTCTTCTGTGGCATGAAGTTGGGGTGTAGGGAGGACACACACAGAAGCTGGCGTTATCTGTAAGTAAGCCCACCAGGAGGAGCATTACTGTCAGGGACATGAGTGACCCAGTAGTGAAAGGTTTCACAACACAGCACCCAGGTGGCTATTGGATGGGTGTTGCAGCCATATTTCACGGGACTACGCAGTGATAGGGGGAACCAAAAGTGGCAAATTCAGCTGAGAGGAGGCCCCTGGCCCCAAGACCACAAAATCACCAGCTGCAAACTTTAGCAGATGCCAGCAAGGTGAGCAGTGACCAGCGAACAAGGTTGCCATTGCTGCTGGCTGGTGAGCCTCCATAGAACATTCTGGAGACTCCTCCCTATAGATCTCAGGCTTCCTAGTCCCTCCCCTCATAAGGTCACAGTAAACATCCCTATATGACAACATGTCATCTTGTGAAGGGAGAAAACAGGGAGAGGGAAAAGATTTTAAAGAGAGTTGACCACAAAGAGTTTAAAATTCTTTATGAGCTAATGAGTAGGTTAAGAAACTGGATAACTGATGCATTGCTGTGGAAATGTGAAATGGTAGAGTCATCCTGGAAAATAGTTTGGCAGTTTCTTACCAAATTAAATGCACTTATCATATGACCCAGCAATTACACTCATGGGCATTTATCCCAGAGAAATGAGAAATTTTGTTCACAAAAGACCTGTATAAAAATATCCACAGTATCTTTATTCATAATGTCAAAAACTGAACACAACTCCAAAGTCCTTGAAATGGGTGAATGTTTAAACAAACTCTGGTGCATTCATACTATGGAATATTCTCCAGCAATAAAAAAGAAACTAGTGATATTCACAACTTGGATCGATAGATCTGAAGGGAATTATGATGAGTGAAAAAAGCCAATCTCAAAAGATTATATAATTCCATTTATATAAATGGAAACATTTTACATATGTGTATTCGTTATTTTTGGAATAACAAAATTATAGAGATGGAAAACAAATCAGAGAACCCAGGAGTTAGGACTGGGGGAAAGGGACTAGGTATTGCTCATGAGGAGGTAACACGAAGGAGCCTTGGGGTGATGGGACAGTTTTGTATCTTGATTGTGGTTGTTACATGAAGTTACACATGTGATAAAATTACGTAAAACTACACACACCCACAAATAAGTGCATGAGAAAACAGAAGTCTGGATAAGGTCAATACTGTATCAGTGCCAGTGTCCTGGTTTTGACAGCGCACTATAGTTATGCAAGATGTCACTATCGGGAGAAGCTGGATGAAGGATGCGTTGGACCTCTCTATATTTTTTGCAACTTCCTGTGAATCTATAATTATTTCAAAATAAAAATTTTAAACAAAATATTTCTTTATGAGTGATACTCACCGAATTAGCAATTTTATGTTTCACCCCATTATTCATTAGGGTGAGAGATCAAGAGGAAGATTAGATCAATTACAAGAAGTAAAGAGCATGCATTTTACTTTGGATGCCTGTGTGTGTTTATAAATCTGTCACCCCACTACATATGTAGGTGAGTTTATGCCTTTGCTTGACAGAAATGAAAACATATGCTACAAGATATTTTGCATCTATTAAGCTTTTTACCCCTTAGCAATGTATCTTGTATTTATTATATATCAATATGTAGGTCTACCTTGTTCTTTTAAATGGCTGATTAGTATTCATTCCTTCGATATGCTAGGCTATACATTAATTATGTAACCGTTTCCTCCTTTGAAAACCAAGCTGCAGGGAACATTTTCCTACATTCGTCTTTGCAAGCATACATCTGTAGGAAAAATTCTTTCTGAAGTGGGTTTACAGGGAAAGTAGTTTGTTGCATTACACACTAATGATAAGATTCACACACGTCCATAAATCCAACAGCTAAGTTTGTCTAGGACGAGGAAGGACATGGATAAGAAGATGTTTGAGTAAAGCAGAATGGATGGGAGGGATTTTCAGCATCTGTAGTTGGCCTTGAGCTGCTGCTCTGGCTTCCCTTCACCTATTTGAGATACCTTGTCCTGTGGAACCAGATGCCAGCTCTTTCCTGCAGTGGATCTGATCAAGACTCGGGAGCTATCCTTCAGTTTTCTCAGGACTGTCTTTATATGCCACATTTCTGTATGCAGGTATTCCATGGTATTCATGCACCATCACTTTTTGACATATCATTACTTTGTCAAATTTGAAAATTAATGTGTCCATCTTAGTAAAAATCAGTGTACAATAGACACAACTTATTTTTGCTTTTGAGTAGCCCTTTTTCTGGGGTTCACAGTTCAGATGGCTCCCTTCCAGGAGTCTTCACTAAATTTGAACAACTGCTCTTATGGGAACCATAATTCGAGCATCACTGTTCCATACATTTCTACCAGAGTGTACTTGGCAGAGGTGGTATAGAATAGTGGCTAAGAGCAAGGGCTCCAGTATTATGTTGATATTTTATATTCTTTCTTGCCCATTCACACAGTGCAGAGGAGGGATTCAAAATTCACCAGTCTGGCTCTGGAGTCTCGTAACCAAGGTTTCAGTTATATATTTCTATATTAAGACTGTGCAATGAAAACACACACACACACACACACACACACACCCCACGGTGCTACACAACAAGCAGCACTTATTTCTTGTATATCTGTGACGGAGCATGGGGTTAGCTGACCTGGACTGGCCTCGGCAGAGCTTCCCTAGCTGGAACCAGCAGAATAGTCAGGACATATTCTTCTCAGGGTGATGGTAAAAGGGCAAGAAGGCAAGACTCACTATGCAAGTGCATTTCAAGCCCCCACTTACATTTTGACCACTTATACCCTTTGGCCAAAGCAAGGCATATGGCCAAGCCTGATGTCAAGAGTAGGGAGGGAGGTGAGAGTTACTACAGAGATGCATGGCAAAAGGTGTGGCTACAGAGAAGAGTGAAGATTTGGGGCCAGTAATGCAATCTCCATAACCATCATGCTAATACTGCTTCCAATATGTTTCAAGATTATTACTCACTCTCAGCAGCTCAGCAGTCTCTGTGGAATACACTCCGCCCCCACACACTTTTATAAACAGGTAAGTTTATTTCTTTCTACGTTTTATGCACGATGGATTGAAAAGTAGTACTGTGGCCTCCTGGTCTCTCAATTTAACGAAGGCTAGCATGTTACAGATCTTGATTCTATTCTTTTTGTATTAGCTATGAGTGCTTTTGGCTACAGTAAGAGAATTCATAGCTAACAGTAGTTTAAATAATAAGAAATTCAGTTATTTTACACAAGAAGAATTCTGGTGGTTCTACATTTGATGTGCTCGTTCAACTCTCATTCTATTCTGTCATAATCAGCCTGTTGGCTTTTCTGCCTTAGGTAACTGCTACAGTGCTAAGCATCACAGCATGCCAGGCCCACATTCAAGACAAAGAAGAGTGTAGGAGCTGTACCAGAAAGTACTCCTTGCATGTTTGTCCCTTTATAAGGAAGGAAGACCTTTTGCAGACTTCCTCTTCCATCTGACTGACTGGAACTCTGTCACATAGACACCTGTGGCTATAGGAGACACTAGGAATGTAAGTATTCATTTGTTTGTTTACCTCTTTAATAGAAAGTAGTAAGAGAGAAGGGGTTGGGATGGCTATTGTGTACGAATTGACACCCTCTACCACCTTTATTCACTATTCTGAGAGATTATTTGGGGCCTGCATAACCCTAACTTCAGATTCTTCTGACAATTTTCCAGGTAAATTGAAGAGGGGAGAGATTAATCCCTTTTCTCTGACAAGTCCTGGTGTACACCTTCTGTGGGCTTATAACTTAAGTAGACTTTTCTTACCACTTTGGGATTTTATTCTTCATTTTTTGTTTGTTTTAGTGTTTGTTTATTATTCTAGAAACTGTAGCAAATCCATAACAATGAGAAAACCATGTACTTATTTTGAATAACCGAAAAAGACAAGAAAACAGTCCAGAGCCTTTACTTAAAAAGTCAGCACTGGGCCGGCCCCGTGGCGCACTCGGGAGACTGCGGTGCTGGGAGTGCAGTGACGCTCCCGCCGCAGGTTCTGATCCTATATAGAAATGGCCGGTGCGTGAGCGCGGTGCAGGCGACACCAAGCCAAGGGTTGCGATCCCCTTACCAGTCACGAAAAAGGCAAAAAAAAAAAAAGTCAGCACTGAACTTCTTAGAATATTCAATCAGAGTGAAATTCATTGAGACTCTACCTTCTGGAATATAACTGTGTTGTTATGGAGCTCCCCAAATAGCAAACTCTGGAAAGAAAAATTCAATTTTAACTAATACATATACCTATAAACAAAAGTCGTTAGCCTGATCCTTGTTAATACAATTAAAATCTACTTCCATTTACATGTGGAAAAAAAAGATTGATTTTCTAATTTTTCCTTAAATAAACACTGATAACTACATTCTGAAAAAGTATCATACACATGGGATGTCTTCTTCCCCAATGTCTCATCAAATTGTAATTACTTGCCTTCCCAAATTCAGACACAAATTTCTCTTGTCAGAACATATAAATTAGGGGCAAAAATACAACCTGAAAATTATAGAGAATAAGGAAGAATGCTCTTAACCACATGTCAGCAGACCAAATTTTTAAAATTGGCAGGTCTCTAAAAATATGTCTATCTATATATTATGAAGCAAAATAAAAAGGCCCAAGAAACAAAAGGAAATTTTACTGAATTTTATTTTAGTTTGGAGTTTGAATTCATGCTTAATTCTAAATTTCCATGTCTTTATTTTTATGGTATAAAAGAAGCTGATGTCTAGACCTTAAATATATCTGCTTAACATATTCATACATACAGAAGCCCATCACCTCTTCAATGAGACCATTTCTACCCACAACCAAACCTTACTGCACAGCAATAGCAGTCAGTGTGGTTCATTACTGACCACTTCAAAGTTTTATCCAGTTCGTTCCTTGAGAAGCTCAACTGCTTCAGTCAATTGGTGCTAAGAAGACTGATGGTGCTAAGAAGTTGCCACATGATAGCTAACACTGATTGACTTCTTACTCAGTGCCAGGCATTGTTCTAAGTGTTTTATAGGTGGCATCTCATTCAGCCTTCTGGACAACACTATAGCTATATATTATCTTTATTATATTCATTTATTTGAGGAATTCATACATGGATAAATGCTCAGCCAATAGGAAGAAAATCTTTCTAGATGACTTTCTCTGGCTCTGTTTCTTGCCTTTACAAATTGCAAGAAAGGTGTACTCAAAACTAAAGTGCCCTGTCCTCATCCAAGGATATCCCTTAAGGTGGGGGTCAAAGGTGGCTGGCACTGATCAAGTACAGGGGTGGGACAGAAGGGCTGTCCTTACCGTGTTTTGCTTTGTTAATGCCACCCTCCCAAAGGCCTGAATTGGGTAAAGGTAGATTTCAAGAGTAATGTAAATAGAATGCATCAATGTGGATTTGAAATATTAAGGTATAACACAATCATGTCCTCATTTCAAATTGAAATTCAACCTCTAAATCCTCTAGAGGAGAGAGCATTATATTTTAACAAAATGCCACGTACCTACCCAATTGGTGTAGGGCTTTGAGTAGAACGTGCATTGTGAATTTGACTTGCCAATGAAGATCCACACCACAAGGTGACAGTCATATCAATTTCCTGTGACCAGTGCCTCACTGTCACCCCTAGCCACTGGTCACTACTGACTATTAGAGGAAAACATGTTCCAAGCTAGGAAAACCAGATCCTCTGCCCCAGGAATTAAAAACAGGATTTAGAAAAGGATAGGCATCCTCTGTGTCTGGCTTAAATAGAGGTCATGGAAAGTCAAGGTCTGTGGGGCTTGGGGTGGGGGCGCTAAGCATGGAGAAACAAAGATAGCTGAGGAAAGAAAGAAGAGAATAAAGTCCATGAGCAGAGAGAAGAAGTGCTAAGAGCCATATGGTATCATGTCATAGGAGAGGGACAGAGAGAAAGAAGAGGGAGACTGCCTTTGTTCTTCTGGTCTTTAGGGTTTCTGTTTCCTGCTGCTCAGGTTCCAAGTATGTGTTTTAAAACTTTGCTTCAGCTCATTTAAAGTGCAACTCTCTTATTTACCCAAAAGTACCTTGACTGGTCTAGGTTTCAGAAATATCAACTCTCTGGATGGACGTGGCCCTGCTAAATTTCTCAACTTCACTCTTACACCTCTGAGTATCATATATTCTGTCACAAAAAACCTTGGAGTTGGACTGGGTAACTTCTAAGACCCCTTCTCAACCTTGTGATTTTAAAGTGCTTTGCCACAAAGGTGGAGTGATTTTTATACTTTTAAATAAAGACTACATGGGGCATTTATCCTGGAGAAATGAAGACTTACGTTCACACAAAAACCTATACATGGAGTATTCATAGCAGCATTATATATAATAGCCCAAAACTGGACACAACAAAAATATCCTTCAACAGGTAAATGATTAAACAAACTGTGGTACAACCATACCATGGAATATCACTCAGCAATAAAAAATAACAAATTATTGATACACCAAACAACTTGGATTAATCTCCAGAGACTTATGCAGAGTGAAAAAAGTCAACCTCACAAGGTCACGTACTATAATTTGCCATTATATAACATTTTTGAAATGACAAAATTTTAGAAAGGGAGGGCAGATCAGTATTTGCAAGAGGCCAGGTCAGGGACTGGGGGCTTGGGCAGGGCTTGGATGGGAAGGAAGTGGGTGTGGTTATAAAAAGGCAACACAAGAGATCCTTGCACCTATGGTGTTGGAAATATTCTGTATCTTGACTGTGGTGATGAATACACAAACCTACACTTATGACACATTTATAGAATTAATACACACACATATAAGTGTAAGCAAAACTGGGGAAATCTGAATAAGATCAGTAGATTGTATCATGGTCAGTTTCTTGGTTGTCATCGTATTTTAATTTTGCAAAATGTTGTCATTGGAGGAAATAGGTAAAGTGTACAGGAGATTTCTCTGTGCTATGTATTCTAACTTCACATGAATCTATGATTATCTAAATAGCAAAGGACTACAGGTTAAGCCCAAGAACTAGGCTATATGGTCTCTAGAATCACAGAATTAATGTTAGAGCTGAGAAATTTCTTAAAAAAGCATTTCTCACATCATGTTCCTTAGAAAAGTAGTCCCATAACATATTCTATGAAAAAAAGGTGCAGTGTGGGGTTTGTGGTCAAATAAGTTTGGAGGATGCTGCGTACAGTCATGTGGCCGATTATGGACTACATATACAATAGTGGTCAGAGCAATAGGCTATACCATATAGCCTAGGTGTGTAGTAGGCTGTACCATCTAGATTTGTGTAAGCACACTCTATCGTGTTCACACAATGACAAAATCACCGACGATGCGTCTCTCAGAACATATCCCTGTCGTTAAGCGACCCATGACTATATTTTAAATTCCTTCCTGGAGATTCACATTGCTCATGAGTATGATAAAAGTTCTGAACATTTCTACACATTAGTCGCCCATGACTGCGATAATACTGGGTTAGGAACATCCGCAGAATCTCGGTGGCATAGAACATAAACATTTCTATAGCTGGTTGCCTGGGGCTTGGCTAATCTAGGGTGGGCTTGGCTAGGATAATTTGCTTCTGCTCCATGTGACTTACACCCTCTTGTTAACTCTGTGTTTTCCAAATCATTTCATTGTGCTGGGTTCTGGAAATAATGGTGATCAAAGTAGACACAATCCTGACCATCTGGTGCGGGGTTGAGGCAGAAAGTCTAATTATCAAAGAAACAAAAATGTAAATACATGCTTTAATAAGTGCTATATAAAGAAAAGATGCACAGGACTAGAAGAGCGTACAAATTAGGGATCTGACCTTGTCTGAGAGAGTGAAGTTGGTGTGGGAAGGTTTTCCAATAGAAGTGACATAGAGCTGATGTCTGAAGAATGAGTAGACGTTAATCAAAAGAACATAACCTCAATAAAAGGATAGATGGAAGAGCCACTCATCCAGAAAAGACATTATGTGAGGCCTGACAGAACCATCAGTCTGACTGGCTAGAAAGAATTCCCAAGAAAGTCTGGAGGGAGCAACAGCTGGAGAGGGAGCTTAGGCAAGACAGAGGGCATCTTCTAAGATGGGAAAGGGGGAGGGGAGGGGGTTTAGCAAGAAATGGGTAAAGGGTCACAATGAATGATTACGTTTTGTAATGATGAGTATGCTAATTACCCTGATTTGATCACCACATATTGTACACAGGTATTGACATTCAACTCTCTACCTCACGCATGTGTATAATCAATTAAGTTTCAATAAAAACAAAAACAAAACAAAACAGAAAAAAGATTCATCCATGTTGTCATATGTAAACACCAAAAGATAAATAAATAAATAAATAAAATAGTTCCTTGAGGAAGCAACCAAAAATGAAGAAAGAAAGAAAATAGTTTTCCCTCCCCTTGGCTTGTGAGCCACTTATTCAGAATCAGAGAAGCTCCCCAGCAGCTGTTGGCGTGTGGGCATTACAGCGCTTTCATGCAACCTCATGCATTCTCACTCCTGGGAGGCTCAGTGTGAGTTTCAGGAGGGCAGTCGAAGGAAGGAGTGGAGCCACAGTGGAAAGGCTACCCATGGATTCTTGTGGCTGTAAGCTGGCCATAACGTTGAAGATCAAGAGTCTGACTGCCTGGCAGGAGGGGGAGGTGTCCTGCACTTTGTTGGTGTCCCACCAAGATCTCCTTTTCTGGGCCAGGGCTCCCATCCCTCAGTTGCTGAGTGTTCGCCCCAGCAGCTCACAGATGACTTCTCTCTGAAGACTTTTCCTCCACTGAATGGCAGTTGCCTCGCCTGGGAGATTTTTGGTGTGGGGGTACAAAAGGACAGTCCCCTTGTTCAAGGTGGGACTAACTCTGTGGTGCTATTTGTGCTCCAGAGCTTCCGGTGGGCTCAGGCTAAAGCTAGCCTTGAGCCAAGCCCACATCCTCACTTGGTTCCTCCCCGCCTGTTTCCTTCATCCCCTTTGTCCTGAGAGTTCTCTCTCATCTCAATAAACCACATGCACCCAAAACTCTGTCTCAAGCTCAGCTGCTAGGGAATCTAATCTAAGACAGAGGCTTGGCAGTGGCCAACCAGTTAGTTAATTTTTTAAAGAATAACAAACAGATTAACATAAGTCTTGTAAAAATACCTGCTCTGCCTTTCAGACCCTTAAAATGACAGATAAGTGATACTTGCCAAAAACTGACGCTATCTGATGAATAAGTACAGGGGACAGGTTGGTTCACTGATGAATAAGTACATCTGGACAGGTTGGCTCAGGCACAGGTGTTAAGTCCCAATGCTCGGGACTCTGGAAAGGTTATGTTAAACCCCCAAACTCTAGTTTCCCAAGAGATTTTCTGAAGAAGAGGGATCAGCAAACTGTAGCCCATAGGCCAAATCTGACCCACAACCCATTTTTATATAACCCACAAGCTAAGAATGGTTTTATATTTTTAAATGGCTGAAACAAATATCAAAAGAAGAATATTTGTGGCATGTGAAAATTATATGCAATTCAGATTTCAACATCCATCCATACAGTTTGATTGAAAGCTAGTCGCACCCATTTATTTACCTTTTGTCTGTGGCTGCTTTCAAGCTACAAAAGCAGAGTGAAGGAGTTGCCACAGATACCGTGTGGCCTGAAAAGCCTAAAATATTTACTACCTGCCTTTACAGAAAGAATCTGCTGACGCCTGCTGTAGTGGAATGAGGGGCTTGGGTCCTGCTCTATTTGATGGAGCTCATTCTGAATAACTAATTCTAATTGTTACAAGATATCTCTATTTTTCTGGGGTTAGCAAGTTTTAACTGAGCAGAGAACAAGAAATAGTTGTGTATGTGGCTAATGGAGTAAGGGACACTGAGTGAGTCAGAGGCAAAAACCCATAGTGAGAAGAACGGGCATTGCAGCCCTGAAAGATCCACAGGCAGTTTTTGTCACTAAGAGGAAGGAAGAGGGCAGCTTGCAGCAGAAGGGACTTGGAGAGGTGAGGATAATGGAGTGGGCCAGCAAGGAACTCATTGAGATAAAATAAGTGAAAATCAGTAATTGCCTTTCGATAGTGTCTAAGCCCCATGGGCCCCACTGAAGCAGCCAAAATAGATTGAATTCCTGCTGGGGGGCAAGGCTTGCTATTGATTATGCAGACCAATCCAGCAATCCTGCATCTTAGCAGGAATGATTACCGTCCTGCCTAAGCAGGCCTCCATCACTTTCATGATGACTCGAAAAAGCATCCTAGGCAGGGTGAAGTCAGCAGGATAGATTCCTGAAGCACAAGCTAAAACGGGGAGAATGTGTGAAGGTGAGCAGGAGCTCATTCAAATTCAACTCACATGTACTTGATACAGAGCAAGGTTTCTGCATATATGTTACTTCTTCATTTTGAACCCCAGTTTATGGATGGAGAAACTAAGACTCAGACAGTTTAAAAATATTTATGTAGGATCGCAGTACTAGTAAGTGAAAGTAACTTGGAAGTAACAGTGTTTGCAAACTAGACAGGCATCATGGGATGAAGGAAGAGGTGACAAGGGGAAGAGGGAGGTGATGAGGAGAATTCCACCGCACATAGGAACCCTAGTGGCCATCCCTGGATCTGGGCCTTGGACTCCGTAGATTCAGACCAGCTACTAAAGTGGGCCTGAGACCAGCGGTGAGGACATTAAGGAGGTTGGAGACTAAGAAAACAACTCAAGCTGTAAGTATGGGTGAAGGTACTCATAGAGTGTTCCTTAGAATATGCTGTGTTTTCAGGAAAGAAAATGTTTCATGCGCAGTGATTAAGAGCTTGGAGCCTGGAACCAGATTGCTTACCTACTTAGCTGTGTGAGCTTGGGAAAATCACTTAACTTCTCTATGTTTCAGAAAAATGAGGCTAACAATAGTCCTGTCCCATAAGTTTGCTATGAAGATGAAAAGAGGTCAATATTTGGAAAATGTAAATACACCTTTATTAAATAAAGTAGATAATGGAGATCATTAGTAATGTGCTTATGACACTGAAAAACCAGTTCTCCAGGAAAAAAAAAAAAGGTCTAATTTGCAGCATTTATTGATTCCTATTGTGTAAGTACTCCCACGGTGGCAGGTTTTAAGCTACCAATGCAGCATCATCAAATGCAAAATTGGGAAGAGGTGTGTACAGTAGCATACCATGTGATGGTATTTTCACTGCCCAGATACAATAGATGTAATTGATCTCAAGAGCATAATCATATAATGCAGTAAAATAATGAGGAAGTTTTGACTATTACTTTTGTTTTTAAAATAATTCATTTAATTGTAAGTTTATGTAATTTAATTTTTAATATAAGCGATGTTTAACTATTGGCTCTCAATTCTTGAAATTTTAACAATTGTCCTTCATGAGCTGATATAAGGCAGACTCAGCACACCAACGGCATGTCCCATAGTGACAGTAGCTCTGTCTTTGTGGCAAAGGAGAGATCTGTGGGAATGGTTAATTTATGGTTAATTTTATGTGTCAACTTGACTGGGCCATGGGGTACCCAGATATTTGGTCAGACGTTTTTCTGTGTTTGTTTGTGAGGGGTTTCTAGATGAGATCAACATTTAAATCACTAGACAGAGTAAAACAGATTGGCCTCCCATGTTAGGGCTTAATCCCATCAGTTAAAGGCCTGGATAGAACAAAAGGCTGACCCTCCCTTGAGTAAGGGAGAATTCTTCCTGACTGACTGCCATCAAATGGAGCATCAGGTTTTTCCTGCCTTCAGACTGGAACTACACCATCTGCTCTCCTGGGTCTCCAGCCTACATAAACAACCCTGCAGATATTAGAACTTGTCTGCTTCCATAATAGCATGAGTCAATCCCCCTTATAATAAATTAATCTTTACATATATATATACATGTATGCATGTATATGTGTGTGTGGGGGGGTGTATACACATGCACATGTGTGTGTGTCTGTGTGTATCCTAGTGGCTCTGTTTTTCTAGAGAACCCTGACTAATACAAGCCCCTAGGTGGAAGAGCCAAACCTCTGCTCCAGTGGATGTGACCATTGGTTAAAATGTGGGAGTATAGCCTACTGCATCTTTATAGGTTGACCTCTCCTGGTAGCAGAAGGAGCTGATTCCTGCTTAGCACTGTCAGCTCCTGGAAACCATCCCAGACTATGCATATGCTCTTTCAGCTTTCCCTTGAAAGAGGATGGATTTGTGGGAAGCCTTTTTTATTGTGGAATACAAAGGAGCCACACTGGATTATGTTGACAGCACAACTGAACACAGTGAGGGCTTAGTTTAGGAATGTAGGCAGTGCTTTATCAACACTGGGATAATTCATATACATAATGATGGAGAGACAAAGTGTATTGTCATTCCATTTATGCTTTCCCCCTGCTTCCTTGTATTCCTCCTTGAGGGTTATCAGGATATTGGATCATTGTTCAGAAGAAGATGGTACAGGATGAGCTGGAGCTGTCCTTGAGCAAAAGCACGTTGAGGAAAAAGGTCAACCTCTGAATATAGTTGCAGATTTATTCTGAGAAATCCCTCCAGCCTTCCCATTTCCCTCCTAAACACACACACACACACACACACACACACACACACACACACACACACACACCGGGCTTTAGTAGATGTCCAATAAGTTGCTTTTCAAAAGATAAATGAAAAAATAAATGAATGGAATAATATGACTTAGAGGAATCAAAGCTTTTGTTTTGTTTTGTTTTTCAAGAAAAAAAAAACTGTCAAGCTCCCGAAGTTAAAAAGATTCTACAGCACGGTGACAGATACTGTTAACACACTCTCCCTTTTTCCCCTCTCCACTAGAGGAATACATTCTCCTGTTCCATTGATGTTGGGCTCAGCCATGTGACTTAATTGGCCAATGAGATGTTAGCAAGCACAATCCAAGCGAAGTTTTTGAACATATTTGAGAGTTGGCATGCACTTTTGTGTCTCTGTTGTCACCATGAAAAGAGCTTTTCTTGGGGGGTGGGGTGAGTTGCTACCTCTTCATCCTGGGCTTCAAGATGAGACATATTAAACAGGACAGAGCTCAGCCCACAGCAAGGCAAGCCTGGCTGGTCCTGCAGCTGGAAGCAGAGAAGCCTAATAGAGGCCAGCCTAGAACATCCAAACTCAGCCAATGCAGAGACACATGAGTATAGTTGTCTGTTACACAGCAATAACTGACTGATACAACCACTGAGCATTAAGTATTCCCAAAAAGAGACCTTGAGGCTAAATACAGCAGGACCATACACAGGATCTTGGTCTTGATAAGAACTGGATGGCATTAAAACCTTTGTGTCAAGAGGTTATAAGCGAAGCACTTTTTCTATTAATACACCAATCCATTATCTTTATCAAGGGCCTATCCTGTGCTGGACACTCCTCCAGGTACACAAATACAACCTGGCAGTGAAAACCAAAATTGCACCCTTGAATTTGAAGAATCATTACTTTGCTTTTGTAAGAGAGTGCCGAATCCTAACCACTAGACCACCATGGAACTTTGTTTTTGTATAAGGAGCTTGGATCATGATTATTCTGAATATATGTGGTTCCTGCCTGCATTCTCTCCCTTAAGGGACATATGAACTCCTTGAAACTTTTTAATGGCATCTTTCTAGGAAGGAAGGGATGGAAGAAAACTCTTTCCCTCTCCTTATTTAAAAGGCCAGTTGACATATGTATCAGTTAGGACTCTTTTTGCTGTGAAAGATGGAAACCCAACTCAAAGTGGGTTAAGTGTAAGAAGGAAATTATTAACTAGCTCATCTAACTGAGAAGTCTGACATCAGGAAAATATTTATCCAGAGGTTCAAGTTATACATATCATTAAGGCTCACTTTCTCCTCATTCCTTGGCTCTACTGTCTTCTATATAGGCTTTATTCCTAAGGTCCTTGTGGTGAAAAGATTGCAGCCCCAAATTCCAGGTCTTCATCCTCTCAAGTTCAAATCCAAAGGAAAAGTTTTTTTTTTTTTTTTTCTATAGCTTCCACCAAGTCCAACAAAAAACTCTTACTGGGACTATTGGCTTCACTTGAGTCATGTGTCTATCCCTGACCCAGTCATTGTGGTTGAAGGAATGAAACATAATGATTAGCCAGGAGTGAGTTACGTATCATGATTGTGCCTCCTTCCTTTAAAGAGCTATAAGCAAAGAAAGAAAAGAGAAAATAAGGGTAACGTTACCAGAAATAAGTTGAATGGAAACTTTATGAATGAAAAAGAAAAATACTTATGGGCAGATTACTTTTAAAGTAAATTGACTTTGACAAGGGTACTGTATGCAAATGAATAAAATTTAACCCCCACCTCACACCATATAAAAAATTAACTCAAAATGAACCAAAGACCTGAATGTAAAAGTTCAAACTGTAAAACTCTTAGAAAAAAGCATAGGAGTAATTTTTTTGTGATGTTGGATTTGACAATGAGTTCTTGAGTATCACACCAAAAGCACAAACAGCAACAATAAAAACCTAGATAAATTAGATTTCATCAAAATTAGAACATGTTGTACTTCAAAGTACTTTCACTATCAAGAAAGTGAAAAGACAATCCATGGATTGGGAGAAAATATTTGCAAATCACATGGCTAATAAGGGATTTATATCTAGAATATGTAAAGAACATTTACAATTCAATAATAAAAAGACCCAACTTAAAAATAGGCAAAGGATCTAAATAGACATTTATCTAAATAAGATATACAAATGGCCAATAAGCACATGAAAAGAAGCACAACATCATTAGTCATCAGATAAATGAAAAACAAAGCCACAATTAGACACCACTTCACATCCACTAGGATGGCTATAACCAAAAAGTCAGATAATAGTCTTGATGACAATGTGGGAAAATCAGAGCTCTTATACACTACTGATGGTAATGTAAAATAGTACAACCACTTTTGAAAACAGTCTGGCAGTTCCATATAAACATAGAGTTACCATTTGACCCAGCTATTTAACTCCTAGATATATACCCAAGAAAAATGAAAACATATGTCCATATCAAAACTTGTACATGAATGTTCATAGCAACATTATTCATAATAGACAAAAGTATAAACAATCCAAATGTCTATCAATTGATGAATGGATAAACAAAAAAGATGGCAATCTATAGAACAGAATATTATTCAACCATAAAAATAAATGAAGTACCAATATATGGTACAACGTGGATAAACCTTGAAAATATTATGCTAAGTGAAAGAAGCTGGTCACAAAGACCACATATTATATGTTTCCATTTATATGAAATGTCCAGAATACATAAATCTATAGCCAGAAAGTAGTCAGTGCTTGACTGGGGCTGAAGGGGATATGGGAATTGGGAGGTGATTGTTAAAGGGAATAGGGCTTCTTTCTGGGGTCATAAAAATGTTTTAAAATTGATTGTGGTGATGGTTGCACAACTCTGTGAATATACTAAAAAACTAATGGATTGTACTCTTGAAAGGGGTGAATTGGATGATATGTGAGTTGTATCTCAGTAAAGCTATTATCAAAAAAGAGTTAATATCTACCAACATCAAATACTCCAATTTCCCAGATAAACTAATGGTCTGTGGTACCAACTATGAAGTAGAGAATGAAGTTATGTGCATTTACAAAATAGTTTATTTGATATTTTCCTCCACGAAGATTTGATTATCTCCCTCTAATTTGCATTTTTTCCATTTTGTTTCTTATTAAAGTATGTTGTTCTTTATCACAGAAACTTCCCCTTGTATGAAAAATAACAAATATTGACTTAACTCATAATTAGTTGATGAATAAATGGACTGAATTTAGAATTATTTTCCAATTTCACATATATTTTCTGTTAGGAATTTCAGATTATATAGGGATGGTAGATATCATTTATTAATAAAATATCTGTATAAAGTAATCAATACGTATGAGGTTCAGTAATCTTTCACAGGCATGCATAATTAGCATTTTCTATTTACATTTCCTAATTAAAAATAGAATCTCCCAGCATTCTGAGGATTGCATTAATTTGTAACACATGATGGCATAAAAAGAGGGAAATTTCATTTTATTTTATTTTTTTAATTTATTTTTTTTTTCCTTTTTGTCTTTTTCCGTGTCCGGCAACGGATCGCAACCCTCAGTCATTAAATTCTCCACTGAAACTCAATTAGAAAGTTTTTCTGCACTGGGAAGGCCAGTAAAGTTACATAAATAGATCTAGAGAGTGTTGGTCAATGTGAAGAAGAATAAAACTATGGGGATTTAACCTGTTCAATGACAAGGTAATATACCTGGAGGAGAGAAAATAACTGTGACAATAATATATTGGGAATGCAGTGTGGCCAAAGAGAACTAAAATTTTCAGGGCAAATGTAGGTAAAAATAAACATTCAATGTGTCATAAAGAGCTTATAGTCTATGTTGGACATAAGATCACAACCACCTCGCTCAGCCAGTGAGCGGCCGGTCTGTATATGGGATCTGAACCCTTGGCGGGAGCGCTGCCACGCTTTCCAAGCGGTGCACTGTAGCAGTGCGCCACCGGGCCGGCCCGAAATTTTATTTTAAGTCTTCATTAATGGACTGGAAGAGAGAATAAAGAGCAGGCTCATTAAATTCTCCACTGAAACTCAATTAGAAAGTTTTTCTGCACTGGGAAGGCCAGTAAAGTTACATAAATAGATCTAGAGAGTGTTGGTCAATGTGAAGAAGAATAAAACTATGGGGATTTAACCTGTTCAATGACAAGGTAATATACCTGGAGGAGAGAAAATAACTGTGACAATAATATATTGGGAATGCAGTGTGGCCAAAGAGAACTAAAATTTTCAGGGCAAATGTAGGTAAAAATAAACATTCAATGTGTCATAAAGAGCTTATAGTCTATGTTGGACATAAGATCACAACATAGTAATTTAAATGACAAAAGTGAATGCATTTAATCAAAACCATGCTTACACAGTGGTTATGAACTTGGGATCTGGAGTCAGAGAACTTGAGTCCCAATCTCAGTTCTTCCATTTACTTGTACAAATTAATTTACTTCTCTACACTTCATTTCCTTCAGGTATAAAATATAGATAATAATTTCTTTTTTTGCAGGAATAAAGAATAAATTCCTGGCTGGGGAGACTAGCACACTGTCTGGCACTCAGGGACCAATACATGTCAGCAACACTAATTATTATTATTTTAATTACTCTTTCAACAACCTTCTGACTCCCATCAACACTCCATTCTGCTACTGAGTGATTTTTTTTTTATAAACAAATGTGAAACTGTTTTATCTCGGTGGCTTAAAACATTCTGCTCACTTCATGAAGCCCATGGGCCAAAGTCCAAATCATTTGCATGGCACATAAGGCTCTTCAAGCTCTGGCTCCAATTTCCTTTTCTTTCTTTATGTCTAGGTATTTCCCTTTATGCACTCTGCGTTTCAGTTAACCAAGCTTTTACTTCTCTGCGAATGTCAAATCTTTACACAAACTATTCCTTTTTCCTGAAAGGGAGAAAAGAAACCTTTTTGAGAATTGTGAACGATCTGTGATTTCTACCCTACGAGCAACCTGACAAATTAGTGTGGATTTCATGGCTGCAGTCAGAAGATGTGAAATCCCTGGGTTTGAGACAAAGACCTTTCTTACAGCATGGCAAGAAGCATGAGCTTCATGTTTGCACCAGTTTTTCTTGTCCCCCAAGTCCCACAAAGGCAACACAGAGCGGCTCACATGCGTGCTGCACACACAGCTGAGTCACAGCTGAGAACTTCAATCTTAGGAAACCAAAATATTTTACAGTGTGCTGCAAGCAAACCTGCCTTAGCTTTGCCACAGATGGAGACATTATCTTTAGCATATTGTGTGTTCTGGAGAGGGACACTATCTCTATTTTCCAAGGCTATAAAAACACCTTTACCTGATATTGCAGGTCATAAAACAAAGAAACAACAGGGTATCTTTATTTAAATTTTTACTATTTTTCAGCATGGATTTTGTGTATTAATTTTGATTTTTAAAAATATTGCATTAAAATATTTATTTTGGTGACAACTTCTTGGTGTCTCTTTGAATTTTGTGCCTGGGACAAGGGCCTCATTCATCTCACCCTGATCCTGGCCATGCAAAAAAAAACCCAAAATCAAAAACAACAAAACTTAACAAAAAACCGTCATAAATATCATATATAACTGTATATATAACACAGACATGCATATTATATATATGTCTGTGTATATTCTTGTGTATATATCTTTCTCTATAGCAGTACTGGAAAAGATAGATACACACACATATACTTTTCTTCCTTGACATCAAAGGAATTCATTATATAAGTTGTTCCATATCTGAGTTTTTAGTTAATAATATATTTCTCCATCTTTCACATAAGCATGTAAATCTACTTCACTATTTTGAAGGTCCATAAACTTCCACAGATTGATGCATATAAAATTAATGGATTAAAGTCTGCATAATTCCTTATTTGATAGATAGTTCCAAGTTACTTCCAAAAAAACTCTTTACACTTCCTCTAACAATGTATAAAAATGCATGTTTCTCCGTACTCTCAAAAAACACTGGGAATTAAAAAATCTATGAGATTTTTGCTGACTTAATGCATAAAAATAATATCTTTTGGCATGCATTTTTTAAAATTACAAGTGAAGTTCAGCATGTTTCCACATGTTTATTTAATATTTATAATTTATTTTCTAGAAATTGCCTGCTTATATTTTTTTTCCATTTTTCTGTTGTTATGCTTTTTCTTATTAATTAGAATGTCCCCTTTAAAATCAGTGCTATCATGTAAATAATGCATATATTTTTCCCTGTTTGCTATTTGCTTTTTAAGAAAATGTTTTGTAATTTTCCCATGAAAAAGTTTTTTTTTTTTTTTCATAGGCAAATTTAATAATCTTTCATGGAGTTTGGGTTTTGTTACTTTCTTCCAGACTCAATAACAAGTTTTTAAATTTAAAATAATACATTATTTTTTTCCATCAAGCAATCAATTTTAAAAGCCAATTTGAAAAATAAATAGGTATATAAAGTAAAAAGTTAAAATAATACTAGCATTCCCACTCCTGCCCCCTATCATCAGGGTTAACTATCGTTAATCATGTCCTAGTTTGTAAATTAGAAATAATCATACACCCATATAGCAGGACATATATATGTACACACACACATATATACGTGTAAAAATATATAAAACATAGTCTATTATGTATAATATATTATATAATGGCCAGGAACTTATGCAAAGATCTTGTTAATCAATTCTCAATTCTCATTAATTTTCTTCTCCTTGTTCTCTTAGGCAAGTAGTTCACCATTCGACCAAGAGTTTCCTCATCTTTGGTGTTGTCTAAAGTCTCTCCCAACTCTATGATTTGACATAATTTTTTCCTGTATCCCACCTTCTGCAAACCCACCTTTAATAACCAGGCTTATATTTCCTATTTAACTTATGAAATCAATGTGGTTTCTAGGACATTCATTACTTCTGAATGAACATGAGTTATGAGTGTCTCTAGACAACAAAAACCCAAATGTCATTGTACCAAATTTTTAAATCAAAGCCATCTCAAGTAATCTGCTCTTTCCTCAGTGGAGCAGAATAAATCAAGACTGTTTATTTGTATTTTGCCTCCCAACAAGACTCTTTTCACACCCTCACTGACCTTTTTTGGTGAGGAGCATCATCAGAATTGGAGAATTCACTTCAGTATTAGAAGTCTGGAGTCTGATGTGTTTTGATTTGCATTTCAACTCATTATTTCATGACTTGCGACTCTTATCTCTATCAGTCCTGAACTTTTGCTCTTATCGAATGGTATGGGCCAGCAAAAATCTGCAACTCCTCTACATGGAAATGTTTCTTTACTTTTCCCTGGGTGGATATGTAGAATTTAAGTAGTATGGGTATTTGTCTCATTATCGAACTATTGCTTCTGTATTTTGAGGTAACCAATATCCATCTAGACTTCTTTTTAGAATTCATAGGGAAGTGATTCTGGTCACAATGTGCCAAAAGTCATTGAGATTTCTGAGGACTAAGTTTGCAGTGACAAACTTTCCTCTCACCCTACTGATAACGTGAATCATTACACTGATGCAGCGGGGCTGGGGGTGGAGAGGGTGCAGGCAGCTTGAAATGGAATGTGTGAAATTGCCACATGAAAAATGGATCTTTCCTTCCTTCTTCCCTCCATCTTTCTCCCTTCCTTTCTTCCTTCCTCCCTTCCTTGCACAATTCCACACAGAACTACAGAGACCTAAAAAAAAATATGTAAACACAATACCAAGTGTAAGTAGTCTGAAAAGTCCATACCCCATGGTGTGAAAAACACAATTGATTTGGGGGAAATTTTGAAATATGTATAAACTAGCCAGTCTCATATATAACTACTTACTTAATTGCAGGCTGAATGACACATTTTTGCCAAGTGAATATTAAAGATTGTTTAATTCATTTATTTTATTACCTGTGTATCTCCAGAGGGAATAGGGCAATGAGAACAAAAACAGCTAATTAAATGTCTTGGTGAACTGGCAAGTTGCTGAAACTTGTTTACAAGCTTGGTATACTGCATAATTAGATTGCAATTTGGAGATGACAAAGTCCCCAGTGCTTAAAATTCTAATTTTTCTCTGTGTGGTTAAAACTACAGATGCATACCATTGGTGGAAAATAAATAGGGCTTACTTTCTGAAAGAAACATGTATGGTATCTCTGCCTAACTTCTGTTTAGTAGACTTTTTCATAACTATCTAAGTCTTTACTGTTGGCAATTACATTATGAAGACAAATGACTCAAGTTTATAAAGAGATTTAATCCATTGCTACAAAGTGTATCTGAACTTCTTAAAATGGAGCCTTTTAGTGTTTACTAACCCTAAACAAGTGCCTATCCTATGACCCAGCAATTCTACACTCCTAGTTATACATGTAAAAAAAAAAATGAGAGCTTATGTCCACCAAAAAATATGGCCAATTTTTATGTAATATACAAAATTTAACTGTTAACCATAGTCACCCTAATGTGCAATAGAACACCAGAACTTACTCCTCCTATCTAAATGAATTTTCTATCTGTCGTTCAAGGAGAGACATTTGAATGTTTTTACCACAAACAAATGATAAATGCATGAGGTAATTGATACATTAACTACCCTAACCCAATTATTATACAACATATATATATATATCAAAACATTAGGTTGTACCCCATATTGTATAATTACAATATCTCAATTAAAATTTTTTAAAAAAACATGGCCAATGAAGTTTATAGCAGCTTCATTCATAATAGCTGCAACGTGGAACAACCCAAATGTCCATCAGTAGTAGAATGAAAAATAAATTGTGGTATATTCATACAATGGAATACTGCACAGTGATAAAAAAAGGCAAGAACTGCTGATATATGCAGCAGCATGGATAACTCTCCCACATATGCCAGTGCATGAAAGGAGCCATTCAGAGGACTTATGTTATGCATGATGTTCAAGAAGAGGTAAAAATACCCCATGATGATGGAGGTCAGAAGAGCGGTTACTGCTGTGAAGGAGGGCACCAAGGAGCTTCCTGGAGTGTGGAAATGTTCTAGATCTCATTCTGTGTGGTTCCATAGGTATATACATCTGTAAAACTCCTTTGAATGGTACACTTTCATGCACTTTTTAGAGCTTACTGTATGTGTGTTACACCTCGGTAAAAACCAATAAGTAAATAAATCCATAAATAAAGTTTTACATGAGAAACCCTTTTCTCACTCCCAAGAGAGACTGTGGGTGTTCAGCGAGTCTTATGGCCTTTGTGTGGGCTCTGGACAAAGCTGGGGCAACTGTGCACAGGGATTTCAGCCTCCTTTCTTTTTTTGTGTCTATTCCTTATCCCCTCCGGCCTTGTTGATCATTTAGGGGGCTATGTCATGTAGAAGGAAATGCTACCACGGGGGCCGGGAGGAAAGAGAGGGGACAGAAAAAAATTAGTTTCATAAGCTTAGGCCTTGAGGGGACTTGGAGCACAGAGGACAAATAAATTGTAATAAGACAGAGCTAGGCTTCCTGCCAAGCAGACTAAATAGAGATTTGCCAGATGAGGAAGGGTACAAACATTGAAGAGAAAACAAAGAGTGAGAAGATGTGGGAAATTGAGAAAGGGGCCCTGTCCTCTCCGCAGAACTCCCAGGTAGGGTAGGAGGCTCCAAAGGCATCTGTGCCTGGCTTCCTACCTCTTGTGTGAATGCCTTGCTGAACCCATATTTTCCTACTGATTATGTGTGTTCCCAAATGATCAACCTTGAGTGTTGTGTTTTACTTTCTCTAGAATCTATTAGGAAAAACATAAGTTTATCTAGTTAAATAGTGTTGCAAACGAACAACTTGATTTTTATATTCATACTCATATTCTCCTTGTGAAATTTAATTTCCAAAAATTTGACTCCAAACTCTTTCTACTAAGGATTCTAACTCCAAGGATCTTCTGACATGAGGATTCCATTAAACTTTATGGCTGATTGTTATTATTACTTTAAATATATGTGTTTTTTTCACTGAGTGAAAAAGTAAATTAAAATGCAGACTGGGAAAATAGAAAAACTACTCCTAATAACAGATATTTTAGTATTGGAAAGTAAAAAAAAAAAAATTGGCTTGCCTATCTGAGGCAGTTGGGAGAGTGATTTATTCATATCTGTATAATAAATGTTCTCTGTGTTCCATTTGTGCTTGGAGAGACTCAACTGCTTATTTACAGCACGTTTGTCTTTTAATTTTGGCACCATAAATAGACATAACTAGAGACATGGGTGGAATTTGGTCTTCACTGAAAGACTGATTAGGGAGCCCAACATTTATTGATTACTGTGCCTGAAAGGCTTTGGATTTCAGAATGCATAATGGGCCAGCAAGCACATGGCAATTAACCTCAGATATGGAAATTTTCTGAGGGATAAATTAATGCTGAAATGGGACACGTTGTTGTATTTTGACCCAAAAGTTAGCATTTTCTTGGTCATGTGCTAACATTTTTTAAACATCATATTTCTCATTTCATTGAGATAATGACAGTGTCATAGTAACACAAAGCTTTATATTTGTCTTCTTTCTAAAACACGTTATTGGATTACACATACAAATCAAATTCTCTTGCCGCTCTCGGGCACAGATATATTCCTCTGAAAGTGGGCCAAATTGAGAGCATCACTGCATTTGTGAAAGCCACCATGCATTTCAGATTTGATACTTCACATATCATCAAAAGATTGCCAGCAAGTCAGGAGAGACAGAAATTTAGAGATGGAATGCAGCACTTTTGAGTCCCTGTCAGACTTGTCAAGTCTTTGTTTCCCAGACTTTGTAGGAGGAAAAGCTAAGCAATACGAATGGGGAGAAATCTCTGTGTATAAAAGTCATAGCAGTGCTTTCTAGTATTACAGTTAGTACACAGGTTGTGTTTATATTGTTCAAAGTGTCTCTATTTGTGCATCACAATGCGTAAATCTGTGAAACCAAAGGCAGCCTGCTGGCACCGTTGTTTGCCTTCTGCACAAAGTGTATTGAACTATAGCTGGAAATTTGTAACCACTGAATACACTTAGAGCTTATATTTTTGACTTGCACCATTCTATTCAAGCGCGTCCATTAATATGCATTCTCTTATGGATGTGATGAGGAGGACAGTTAATACCAGGACTGATGGAAACCTCCTGTATGTGCATTGCATGTGTGTGGATTAGTAGCTCTTTTTCTCACCATCTCTTCTGGAATAGGAAGATCTGGAGGCATAACACTCACTGTCAAGTTTTTAATTTTAAAAACTTTGATGTTAAGAAAAGGAAACATCACCTGTTTACTTAGGCACTCTCCACAGCCTTCCTATCACTGCAATTTTATTTCTGGCTGGTGGCGCTTTCATTTGTGTTATTTCTGATTCACAGGCTTGAGGCCACAGAGTGATTTGCCCTCCCTCTTTCTCACCTGGTCATCCCAGCATTTGCCATAGCCCAAACCATAAGAAAACAATTGCACAAGAAGACTTGGGTCTCACTCTCACTGAAGAAGATCCTATGGTCACATCTCACTAATGCTGAATTGGTTCCTGTTAGAGAAGGTGGTTTCTAATTTTCCATTGTCTACCGTGGCACTGATGTTCAATGTTTAATCTCTGCCTTTGAGTATGTAAAGTGTCAGTAGGAATGCCTTATAGTACTAGAACCATGAGGGCTTCCTGCACGTTACGATTCCAACTTCTCTGCTACTTCCAGGAATCTCCTGGGCTCCCCTTTCAGAGCCTTGTAATAGGAAAAAATCAAGCTCTCGTGGGATTCCCACTTCCTGTTTCCTATTTGAGACAGGATCATGTATTGAAAAAGACCTGCTCTTTAAAGTTGGGCAGGTCAAGTTTTCAGTCATGGCTCTGCTCTATGACCTTGGATAAGTCAACTTAACTTTCCTGAATATCAGTTTTCTCCTCTGAAAAAAACACAGCATGAGCAACACAATGCTGCTGTGATGAATGAAAATACTAAAGCATTTAACCTGCTAATGAATATTAGCTCATAGTAGATGCTCAACCAATGTTGATTCTAAGCTTTGCCTCTCTTCACACACGACTTGCCTCTCTCACCCTATTATATTAATTCAACAAACATCAGTTGAGCATCTATTATGGGATTCATTATTCTGCGGAGACCATGGAGAGAATAGAAAGATGAATGACATAGTCTTGTCCCCAGGAAACAAATTCTAACATGTTGTTTCTCAACCTTGGCTGCACCTTAGAATCACCAGAGGAGCTGTAAAGAATGCTACTGTCCAGGCCATGCCCAAGGTTAGTTATATCAGAATCTCTGGGGGTGGCACTCCAGGATTATTATTTCTTTAAAGCACTTTAGGGAATTGCAATGTGCAACCAAGTTGAGAATCACTGTTCTAGGGGTAAGTCAGATGCAGAACCTAGAGTTATAAAATCCAATTCTGTTTGTTAGAAAGGATGCAAGGCCAGAGGGACGGACAGGTCAAATCACGCAGGGTCTGGTACACCACCTTAAGAAACTTGGTTTTTATCTTAAAGACAAAGGAAAAACAATGAAAGAACATTCTTATTAAGTTTCTAGAATGGTTCCTCTGGCACATATGTGAAGATATTGTAGCAGATGCTGTCCCGCCCTTATTCCCTTGGACTTTACCACGGCAGACTTCCAATAACCTGCCTGATGGCCTTCTCTGGCTGATGTAGCCCTATCCTTTCTCTACTCTTGTACACAGCAGACTCAAAGTATTGGAGAATTAGGCAACCCTGTCCTATAGTACTGTATAGTATAGTGTCCTATAGTACTGCAGGGTGACTATAATTAACAATTTATTGTATATTTTCAAATATCTAGAAGAGAGGATTTTTTTTAATTTTTATTTTGTCAATATACAATGTATATGATTATTATGGCCCATCACCGACACCTCCCGCCCTCTCCCTCT
>NW_007726999.1:294071-346308 GCF_000696425.1 Galeopterus variegatus | reverse complement strand
TGCCCTTCATTTCGGAAGGACAGCCTTGCAGGGTAGAGTATTCTTGGCTGGCAATCTTTTTTTTAGAAGAGAGGATTTTGAATGTTCCCAACACAAAAAAAGGATAAATGTTTGATGTAATGAATATGCTAATTACCCTTGTTTGATCAGTACACATTGTATATGAGGACGCGTATTGAAATATCACACTGTACCCCATAAATATGTGCAATTACTATGTGTCAGTTCAAAATAATAATAATAAAATTTTAAAAAATCTGGTGCCTTAGGCCCCACATTCAAATACTTTGATCAAATTGGTCTGGGGTATGGCCTAGGCATTAGAATATTTAAAGTTCCTTGAATAACTCCAATGTGCAGTCCCCAAAATTTAGTAAAATTTAACAAGATTAGAGTAGTTGTTTAGAGAAAGGGTCTCTCTCTCTCTCTCTCTCAAACACACACTTCTCTACCTTTTACCTCATATTTTCAGACTACATATATGAAATTTTAACTGTTAAAATGATGCTAAAGATAATGTTTAGTCAAATAATTTAAAGTATTGAGCACTTCTTCTGTCCAAGTATGTTTCTAAGCAGTGCTCATGCTTTATCTCATTTAATCTTTACAAAAACCTTATGAGGTAGTGCTATTATTATATCCATTTTACACATAAAGAAACTGAGCCTCAGGGCATTTGGCTTCATAAAATCTTTTAGGTGGTACCAGGGCTGCCTGACTCCAGAGCTTAATCTGCCAGTCACAACACTAGATGGTAAATCCAATTTTCTCATTTTGTCTAAACTTCTCAGCTTATTGGGAAATTCAATGAATATGTGAATGAAAAGTTTAGAGAATAAAATGTAGCATTTTAAAGTCTAAGTGACAACCAGAAGCTTTTTTACAGGTCACACAAATTAGATGGATTTGACCTGATTGGTATAGAAAATGACCAATACCTTTCCAGGGTTAAAAATATGTTTCCGCTCTCAAATTCACACCTAACTCAGAACTTCTCTGAGAAAGATTAATGGTTTGGATAGTGTTTTAGAAACCTTTATGAGATTACATTGTTTTATTTAACTACCCTTTTAGTAGATAAATTCATGACTGTAATCATTTATTTTATAAAAGTTGTGTATAAATTTGAGCAGGGGGGTGGTAGTAGTGAAAGTAACATCTGCTCTGTTCCTCCTGACATGGTGGTTTCCAGTGTTTATTCCATTATGCTTTTAAGTTTCCACTGTCTTTTGATATTTAGTAATAAAGAGAATTATGAGAGAATAACTTTACTGGTATTAGACATTTTACTTTGAAGCATATGACATATGGCCTATTTGCCAACTTCTCTGTGCTTCTTTATAGTATCTTTTTTTCAGGGATGTGAAATATTTCACAAATATTTTATCTTCATAATATTTCTGTGATGTTCAGAATGGACAGGCATATTCAAAGTGTTTTGTATTTTCTTTTTATTGTACTGATCTTAGAAAAACTTACCCAGTGGCATTCATTCTTTAAGAAGTATTGAGAATTATGATTTTTATACTAAATTCTCTAAGTCTGGTGTTCACATTTTTTTATGATACCCATATGAGCAAGTAACGTGTTCAGCGTCATTGTCCACCATGTCGGCTTGGACTAGGACTGCATAGGCCAGGGTCCACCAACTTTTTCTCTAAAGGACCAGATAGTAAGCATTTTAGGCCTTGTGGACTGTGCAGTGTATGCTCTAACTACTCGATAACTGTTATAGAGTGAAAACAGCCATAGGCGATGCGTAAACAACGTAGCATGACGGCGTTCCTATAGAACATTATTCGTCATAATGGAAGGTGGTCCGAATTTAGCCAGTGAGGCTGCAGTTTTCCAGCCTCTGGTATAAAAATACACAGCGAAGCTCTCATTCCACTCTTCATTTGTGTGTGCACTTCAAAGCTCTCAGAGAACAATTTCTAAATAAGAATGGTGAGGTTGTGTAAGCCAACACAGCTGGGCAAATCCTATTAATGTTATCTCAAATGACTTCAACCACCTTGCCAGTCCTTGTTTACTTGGTGATGGAGTTTGGATGTGTTGTCCCCTCCAAAACTCATGTGGAAATTTGATCTCCAATGTGGCAGTGTTGGAAACTGATTGAGTCATGGGGGTGGATCCCTCATGAATGGATTAATGCTCTCCTGGGGGTGGGGGGATTAGTTCTCTCAAGAGCTGATTGTTTAAAGGACCCTGGCACCCCCACCTCTCTCTTGCTTCCTCTCACCGTGTGATCTGCTTGTACCCTCTGGCTGCTGCCACTTTCCGCCATGAACAGAAGCAGCCTGAGGCCCACGCCAGATGCAGCTGTCCCAGAATCGTAAGCCAAATGAACCTCTTTTCCTTATAAATTACCCCGTCTCAGGTAGTTCTGTTATAACAACACAAAATAGACTAATACAGCAGGCTCTTCTTGTGCACGTGAACATACACACCCCTCAGCACCCCAATACATCTCAACACCACAAACATTTTGCCTGCTTGTTTTTAGCTCCTCGTAGCATGTGAAACACAGGCCCATGTTTTACTGGCATGTTGATGCTGGCTCCCTGCCATTTTCTGCCATGAGTAGAAGCAGCCTGAGGCTCTGCCAGATGCAGCTGTCCCAGAATCGTAAGCCAAATAAACCTCTTTCGTTTATAAATTACCCGATCTCAGGTATTTCTGTTATAGCAACACAAAACGGACTAAAATACTTGGATTCAGCCTAATTTCAGAAGCTGAGAGAAAAAGCTGGGTTAGAAAATTTACCTAAGTGAAATTTGGGTATAGCTTACAAAGCAATACACTTAAAATATTTAAAACAAGGAAAACAGTGATTTCCAAGATCCTTCCACTTTCAACTTTCCAAAGTATGTCTAAAGCCATCTACTTCTCCATCACAGAAAATGACCAATGGCCACGAATGTGGTCTTTGAGGTGACCACGCTCGGAATATCATTAAATCCTGCTGGTTACTTATTTAATGCCAATAAGAATAACAGTTACCTTAAATTGAGCAATTACCGTGTCATTTTTCTCATATAAACCTCACCAATACCTCTGAAATAAGATACTCTTTACAGTTGAGACAACTGAGACTTAGTTTCTCCCAAATCACTCAACTAGTGAGTGGTGGAATGGGTATTCAGACCCATGTGTTCCGACCCCAAAGCCTGTATTCTTTGCACTTGGAAAGCTCCCTCCCCACATAGTGCTCTGATAGCAATAAAGTATCATCATCATGAACAACAGCTACTATTTATTGAGTGTTACAAGGCGGCTGGCACTGTTCTAATTTCTTCATAGGTGTAAACTCAATTAGTCCTCCTAACAGGACTACAAAGGATGTCCTCTTGCCAACCCCAATTTCTAGATTAGGAAACTGAGGCACAGATAGTGGCCCATATTATCAATCTCAAGGCAATTCATAGAGTTGGAAAGCACCATTCATTCCAAGTAGAAACAGCTTAGGTGGGAGACACTTCCTTTATTTTCCATTGTCAGAACATAAAGAAAAACCTCTGAGGTCTAGAGAAGCAGTTAAATCCCAGCCTGGCTTTGTATTCTAACTGCATCCCTGCTTTCCCTACTCACCCTTTTATGTCAGTTCATTTTGTGCTGATAAATTCCAACCACCCTGGAGTCTTTACTATGCTGTCGGGTGAATTTCACATCAAAGCCACACATTTAGGAGATGCCTCACGTGGACGAGAGCAGAGAATATATCTGTCTCTCTGTCAAGTTGTGAGATAAACCAATTACTTCCTCCTGCCTCTCCATTCCCATTGCTGTGCTGAAAGCTACACAACAATGGCACCAGAGAAGTTCATGTGGCACTTCAGGGCCCAAATACTCAGGACATGCAAAGCAGATGGCACAAAAGGAGAAGGGGAAAAGAACTACGTGAATCACCAGCCATTTCAAGTAGCTTTAACTATGAACACAAAGGTACCTTCCCAAAATGTCTCTACAGCAGGTATAGGTTATTTCTTGTTTTTGCTGTTGCTGTGTTTGATGATGATGATGACATCAAGGTCAAATCTGGTATGGTATGTGTCTCTTCAAAAGTCGTATGTTGGAGAGATATTAAGAAGTAGGGGTTTTGGAGAAGGGATTAAGTCCTGAGGGTTCTGCCCTTGTAAATGGGATTAATGCCCTTATAAAAGAGACTTCAGAGAGCTGCCTATCCCTTCCATCTCTTCTGCCATGTGAGGACAACAGTGTTTGTCTCTTTCTGACCTTTTGCCCTTCTTCCATGTGTGGACACAGCAACAAGGCAGCATCTTGGAAGCAGAGAGTGAGCCCTTGCAAGACAGTGAATCTGCTGGCGCCTTGATCTCTGACTTCCCAGCCTCCCAAACTGTGAGAAATAAATTTCTGTTATTTATGAATTTCCAGTCTAAGGTACTTGGTTACAGCAGCATGAATGCACTGAAACAAAATCTAATCCCTGCCATGAAAGAAATTAAGTGTTCTCCGTACCGTCTCTCAGAAGGGGGATTATGAGGAGATAGGAATTACTCATCATTTCTTTCTTCTCAATCTTTCTACTGCCCACCTTTCTTCTTTCTGATAATCTTTCCATGTCTGAGTATAGGAGCTGCAAAGCTTGGAAATGCCAGATTAACTGAGGCTGCTTGCTGTGAACTAACCAATAATTAGACTTAAGTGACCGTCATTGGTTAGGTATCACCCCCACAACATTGCAGCCAGATTACAACTACACAAAAAAGTCTTTTCAGTTTTGTTAACTTTTTACTTTTAAGTAATTTTAGAGTTAGAAAAGAGCTCCTAAAATAGTAATAGAGTTCCCAGATATAGCCATTACCTAGTTTCCCCTAATGATTACATTTTGGATAGCCATGATATGCTTATTGAAACCAGAAAATTAACATTGAGGCAACACTATTAACTAACCTACAGCTCATCTGTGACTTTCTCCAATTTCCCCACTAATGTTCTTTTTCTGTTCCTGGATACCATATTAAATTTACTTCTGTCTCTTTAGTCTCCACCAATCTGTGACACAGAGAGGTTAAATATCATGCCAAAGGCTACACAGATATTAAGTGGCAAAACTAGGGGGTTTTGAACCCAGATGTCTCTCTATGAAAGCTGCATTCTTAATTATTACATCACTGACCCAGGTTTCTTTTTGGCCATCTACTGGACTGCACACGAGTAAAAAATAAATGCCTAATTTCTATGCCTTTGAGAGTCTAAACATTTTTTTCAGCAGCTAGAATTATATTAACTAATATATGGGCCCTCTCCAGATCCATACAGTATACAATAGTAATACAGGGTTATACTACTTTGGTTAATAGTGCAATGTGGGGTTAGCCCAGTACTATACTATACTTAACAGAAGAAGGCAATATAAGTGAACCTGTCCTCTAATTTAGGCCTTTGTTTTTATATATGTACCTTCATTTATCTTTGATTATCTTAAGGACTAAGCAAATGTTACAAATGTAACTTTAAAATAAATTCACTTTCCAAGATGAATAGATGTCACAAAATATTTTTTTTTTAATGGTGGAGAGGGTAGAGTAGAGGTTGTGTATTAGGAAATTCAATATACTTACTAATAACTATCCTATCATGTCATAAAGGAGGGGAATCAATACTATAGCATATGATTGATGCCAAGAATTTTTAAGACTTTCTACTGTGTATGTCTTTTAAGCCCCATATCGGCCCATTTAATAATGAAATTGAAAGTTGGAATCATTAATCAACAAAATGATGTTAGATCTAGGAAATTTGCGTGGGAGTCAATTAGAGCACAGCCTGTGGGATAAAATTTAATAAAAATTCAACTGTGAGATGTAGCATCAAACAGAACATTTTCCCAGCAGAAACACATACCAGAGGTGTCTTTGTCATTTCTAGCATCATATTTAGTTAAGGATTTGAAAAACAGCTCAATATGGTATAAAAGAGTATTTTTTAAAATAAAACTTTACCTATATGAACACATGGACCTTTCAATTTCCAAATAATACTTGGTTGTAGACCAAACACTCAATGAAATACAAGAAAGAGAAATGCATTTGAAAGTCTCTATCTGAGAGAAGTATTTGTGAAATTGGATTTTTCTTCCTCTCTTCAGCCTCCCATTTATCCCCCAGGAGGCCAATAACGTGCACTCTCAGCCCTCCTGTTGGTAGGCTGTGTGGAGTGCAGATATCCCTCTGTACTCAGCAACTGGAGGTAGATGGGCTGGGATGTAGGTATTGAAGATGCTGAGGCAGGATGCTACTGGCAAGGCAGGAATGGTTTAACTTGTCCTGTTGGCCCTGAACCTAGCAAAGAAACTGGCAAGGTTTGTCTAGCGTACTGGTGTGGCGCCATGAAAATATATCTCTCAGATCTCCAACTGCAGAGTGTGATGGTGCTAGCTTCTGTGCTCTGAAATCCATCACTGCATTTTATAAGAGGGCTTCAATTGTCCACTACTGCTGATTCATGAACCTCATTTTTGAAAATCTCATTCAGTATTTATGCTGAAGCTTTTGTTGAAATTTGGCTATTAATCCCATTTTCCATGATACAAATCAGTTGTCCTTGCCAATTTATGAAACTTTTGCTTTTAAATATATTTTAATGGGTTCAAAAGCCAGTAAACCTTTGCATTTTAAAGATTTTTTTTCAGTTTAGAATATTCAGTTTTAAGGCTTTTTGTACATATTTATGATAATATTTTTAAGTAGTATATCATTTTTGGTAACAAAATTACATAATGCTGGGAATTTTTCCAAATATGTGTTTGAAAATGCTCTTTGCATGAAATATCTCCTTGGTAAATCAGTTACTTTTGCACACTTTGCTAAAACGTTAATACGTACTTTGAAGAGACATATTAGTGCATTAATTTTGTTTAAGTCTGCTAAGTAGCCAACTACTGACCGCCACTTGTGATCATTCAAAACTTCTACTTTTTGCCAGAAAACTAGGATACTAGCCTTCTTATGAAAGAAAAATACATAACTCATCTTTAAGTTGATAACTTTTTTAAGTAATTTGCCACATGATAACCAGAAAATTCTGTAGCAAAAACAATGGAATGTTATACTGTCTTGTCACAAAGCCTTTTAAAGATTCTACTGCTTCAAAGTTTTGTTTTCATAAAAGGAAACTTGATGACATCCTGTAGTGCATAAACTTCAATAAGTCACAAAGTGCCAATGCTGCATAAAGGATCAATTCTTCTATGTTTTGATGTACTCTTCTTCCTTCAGGATATCCTGTGGGCTGGCTGTGACCACCTGGCATGATTGAATGAGCATGCCACTGTCAATATTTATATAAAATGTTAGTGATGGTTAATTTTTTTATATAGATAAAAATAACATAAATTGATCTCAGATGTTTCCCTATATTCCTAAGGTGGAGAATTAGAGCCAGAGTGGGAAGCATGTGACTAGCTGGTGGGTAAGGAGGTTTTTAGTCTTGGTAAGACGGGGGTTTGGGTTTTACCATGTATGCAGGGATTAGAGACAAGGTCTTCAATTTATGCAAATCAGTCAGTAGGAGCCAAAATCCCTGTGTAAAGCCAAGATTCTCAAAGAGCTCCATATATAGGGCAAGAGTTGAAAAGTTCCATCCATTAGCATAATAAGGCAACAGAAAAACTTCTCTGCCCATGAATAGGCTTTGGATGAAAATAAAAATGTCTCCCTTTAAATTGTATAATTATGGGTCTGTGTCTCATGTGATTAAGGATTAGAATTTAAACCATTCTTCTGGATCAGGAACGCCTGAGCTGAAAAATTAACACAGAACTTGAGTCTAGGCTAGTGATAGTCTTAAGGTATCTGCAAGAAGCAAATATAAAACTGTTATGGATGGGTATGCCCTCCTCCCAAGAAACAGGGGTTTCCAACAAATAAGCCACCCCTGAACATGAGCTTACAACTGTGCTAAATGTTCTTCAATTGCCCCTCCAGATATGCTCTCCATCTTTCACCACCCTGCTTTTTCTTCAATAGACTGATCTCTGTCTACTGCATCGCCTGGCTTCTCACTGGATTCATCCAGTAAGATGTAATGGCAGGAGCCAGGATAGCAAGATCATGGTATTTGTTCTCCCAGCTACATCCATGCTGGGCCATCAGTTGGCAGTGTCTGCAGTTATCTACCAAGGCCACATCTCCTGTCTGGCAGCCCTCTCCTCAAGCTACAGGTTTGGTAATCACTCTCTCCTTGTGCCATTCAGGTTTAGGGATAGTAGCAGCTTCATGTTCCATCTTTTGGCTGCTCTTAGCCCTGCCCACAGCTTTGTAAATGGTCTTTTTGTTAAACTCTCCACAATTACTTTATTTGAGGTGTTATCTATGAGGGGTCTTCAAAAATTTCATGGAAAATGAATATTATTTAAAAATTATGCATGGATTGCAAAATTTTTTAATATCAAAATAAACTCATACTAATTTATTATCACAAGTCTGAACAGGATCTAGGATGAGACAGTTTGAAAAGAGCCCCTATCACGGCAACATGAATTCTGCTAAAATTGAAGCAAGAACAAACATCAAATTTATAGTGAAGCTTGGGTGGAAGAATGGTGAAATCATTGACACTTTATGAAAAGTTTATGGGGGCAATGCCCCAAACGAATCAGTTTACAAATGTATAACTCATTTTAAGAAGGAATGAGACAATGTTGAAGATGAAGCCCAGAGTGGCATGCCATCCACATCAATTTGGCAGGAAAAAATTAATCTTGTTCATGCCCTAATTGTAGAGGACTGATTTTTTTTTTTTTTTTCATGGAAAATGCATATTATGAGAAAACTAAGCATGAATTGTAAAACTTTTTTTTACCAAAATAAACTCGTACTAACTTGTTATAACATGTCTGCACATGATCTAGTCTGATGCACTAAGAAGAATCAGATATCAGTTTGAAAAGAGCCCCTATCAGAGAAACATGAATTCTGCTAAAATTGAGGCAAGAACAAACATCAAACTGATAGTGAAATTTGGGTGGAAGAATGGTGAAGCCATTCACACTTTACAAAAAGTTTATGGGGCCAAAATAAATTAGCTATCTACAAATGGATAACTCATTTTAAGAAGGGACCAGACAATGTTGAAGATGAAGCTTGCAGAGGCAGACCATCCACAGCAATTTGGAAAGAAAAAGTTAATCTTGCTTGTGCCCTAATTGATAGAGGACTGATATTAACAGCAGAAATAATAGCCAAGACCATAGACATCTCAATTGGTTCATCTTGCACAATTCTAAAAAATAACAGTTGAGCAAACTTTCTGCTTGATGGTGCCAAAACTGTTTTGCCCACATCAGCTGCTGCTATGGATTGGTTGAATTGTGTCCCCCAAAGTTCATATATTAGAAGCTTAATTCCCATGTAACTGTTGAGGGTGAAAAATCCTATTATGGTAATTGAAAGGTAGGGCCTTGAAGAGGTGATTAGATTGTAAGACCATGCCATAGTGAATGGATTAAAAATGGTGGTCAGGGGCATGGTTCTGAGGGCTTTGAAGGAGAGCACACAGAGAGTCTCTCTCTCTCTCTCTCTGCTCTGCCAGTTCGAAATGTGATACCCTGAATCACTGTAGTCACTACCAGGACAAAGCCCTCACCAGATGTGTTTCCTGGACTTTGGACTTCCCAGCCTCTGAAACTGTAAGCAATAAATTTCATTTTCTTACAAATCATACAGTTCCAAGTATTTTGTTATAAGCACCAGAAATGGACTAATACAGCTGCAGACAAGAGCAGAGATTTAATGGAAATTTTAAACAAGTAGAATCAAGATCCTGAAATATTTCTTCAAAGAATTGTATCAGGAGATGACACATGGCTTTACCAGAACAATTCTAAAGACAAAGCACAATCAAAGCCATGGCTACGAAGAGGTGGAAGTGGTCCAGTCAAAGCAAAAGCAGACTGATCAAAAGCAAAGGTCATGACTACAGATTTTGGGGATGCTCAAGGTATTTTGCTTGTTGACTTTCTGGAGGACCAAGTAACAATAACATCTGATTATTATGACAGTATCCGGAGAAAGTTAGTCCAAGCTTTAGCAGAAAAATGCCCAGGAAAGCTACACCAGAGAGTCCTTCTTTCTTACAACAGTATTCCTGCTCATTCCTCTCATCAAACAAGGGCAGTTTGGGGAGAGTATCAATGGGAAATCATTGGGTATTCACCTTATAGTCCTGATTTGGCTCCTTCTGACTTCTTTTTCTTTCCTAATCTTAAAAAATCTTTAAAGGGCACCCATTTTTATTCAGTTAATAATATATGAAAGGCTTCATTGCCATGATTAAGTTCCCAGGACCCTCAGTTCTTTAGGTATAGACCGAATGGCTGGTATCACTGCTTACAAAAGTGTCTTTTTTTTCACATGTCATTTATATATTTTAAAGTCAGATATTATGTCACCACATACTTTGAATAAATTTACTGGGACCCAATGGGGGTTTTTTTGTTTGTTTTTTCTTTTTATTTTTTTAGATAATTTACTATACATACATGTACAAAAGTGCTTTGAACTTAATGGAGTTTATGTTGAGAAATAAAGTTTACATTTTTATTTTTATCTTTTAATTCCACTTTTCCATGAATTTTTTGAAGTCTCTTTGCATTTTCTCCAAGGAATTTGACCGTTATATTATTGATAATTTTAAAACTTAATATTAATGGTAATAATTGAGGACAAAATTCATCATAAGCCAAGAGTCCACAGACCTAACAAATAGAATAATTAGAACTCAAAGTATGACAAATAATAAAACAATTTATTAGAGACTATAAAATACATATATAACATACTTAAAGACAAAAGAAGTACGCAAAATGAGAAAAAGAACAAGACACTACAAAAGAAAAACAGACATTTGAAAATAGCCAAATAGATTTTCTAGAAATAATTTTAAAAATGGTTATTGAAGTTAAAAACCTTTTGGACAAATGAAACACTGAATTATCTATAGCCAAAGAGAGGTTCAATGACCAAGAAGGTAGAGCTGAGGCTATTGATCAGAATGAAGCATGGAGAGATAAAAAGATGGAAAATATGAAAGAGGGGTTAAGACACATTTAGAGACAGGCAAAGAGGCAATATTTGCAAGATAATAGCTGAGAACTTTTTATAATGGATTACAGACATAATTCCTAAGATTTGAAAAATATAACATGCCCTAAGTAGGATATGCAAAAATAAGCCTACGTCCAGACATATCTAGTGAAACTGCAGTCAAGAAACAAAAGGAACATTTTAAAAACAGTCAAAAAGAAGAGCCAGATTATCCAAATACCAATGATCACAGTTAACTTTGCAACAGCAATAATATAGGCCAAGTGACACTGGAATAATATGTTCAGAATAGTGAGAAATTAATTTTCATCTATACTATTACACCCAGCAAAAACACCATTCAAAATTAAAGGCAAAATAAAAACTTTTAAAAAATGGTTCATTTCTTACCGAAATATTTATGACATAAAATTGACTAGAAAAAAATGCATTATTAAAGAAATAGAATAAATAATCTAAAATCTTTTTATAAAGTGAATACTAAGCTCAGAGAGTTTTACAGGTGGGTTTTTCAGGCAGGTTTTACTAAAAAGCCAAACAACCTGAAAAAGACATGGGCAAAAGAATGAACAAATAATCTAGAGAAGCAAAATTCTCAATGGCTAATAAGCCATATGGAAAGTTATTCAACCTAATTTATAATCATGGAAATGCAAATTCAAACAATAACAAAATATTATTCTGCCATTCTCAGATTGGCAAAAATTATTAAGCCTAAAAACACCAAATGTTGGCAAGAGTTGAACATAGAGAAACGGGAAGTCAAAGGCATTGATGATTGTATTAGTTTTGTTTCTGTTGCTTATAACAGAATACCTGAAACTGGGTAATTTATAAAGAAAAAAAAGTTTATTTCCTGCATTTTGGGAGGCTGGAAAGTCCACAGTCCAGGGAACACATCTGGTGAGGGCTTTGTTCTTGGTGCTGACTCTCTACAGCAATGCAGGGTGTCACATGGTGAGAATGGGCTGAACAAGAGAGCTAACCTGCTCACCTGTTCTCTTTATAAAGCCATCAGAGCCAAGCCCATTACTCCATGAATGGATCACTTCATTCACAAAGGCACAGTCTTCACAATCTAAATCACCTATTGCAGGCCCACCTTTCAAATACCGTAACTGGATTCTCCATGCTCTTGACACTCTTACAATAGAGGTCAAGCTTCAGTGAGTTTTGGGGGGACATTTAACCCACAGCAATGGTAGACTGTAAATTGATTCACTTTGGGCAGCCTTTCTGCAATAGTTAATAAAGATGCAGATAAACATAAACATTGACTGGGTAATTTTATTTCTAGAAACTTTTACATATGTGCAGAAGAAGACAAGTACAAGATAATTTATTTGAACATTGGAGATAATCTAACTCTCTCTATCAATAAAATAATGAATAACTGTGGTATTCAGAAAGTAGATGCCAAAAAACAGCGTAGATGTATGAACTAGGTCTGCATATATTATTAGCATGGATAAATCTATAGAACAAAATGTTGAGTGAAAGTAGGAAGGCACACAATATATATCATTATATCATTTATATAAAACGTTAAAAACACACAATAATGTAATTTGCTTATGGATTTATTCTTATGTGGTTAAAGTTTAAAACATACATGAAACAAAATATATCAACTTCAGGAGGAGGGGGAAGGGATGGAGTGGCTACAGCTGTATCAGTAAACTTAAAAAAAAGAGATGGAAAAAAGTAAGACATTTCTCTCTGTTTAATCTTAGTGTAGGTACAAATGTATATTATGTGATTTTCTATACCTTGTATATGTGAAAATGTTTTATACTTCAAGACAAAGTAAGGCTAGTATGTTCTTATAAATCACCAAAATATTTTTCCTAGGGATTATAGTCTTATGATCTTCTTTACACCTGTAGCAGAGAAGTAGAATAGACAAATCTATTTCAAAACAGTTTCACCATACATAAAATTTATATTTTCTACATTGGTATTCATGGCTGTGTTTTAGACCTTCTTCTTATCTTCTGGGGTATAAGTATGGATGGAAATGGTTAGCCTTGAATTTGAGAATGAGCATCTGACAATAAACGTTTCCTGTGAGACTGTGCCACCTGCTTGCTGTATAGCCTGTTAACAAGCATCAAGGAGGGCATGAAGTTACCATGTTCCCACTCTCCCCCGGAGACACTCCTTGCTGTGATTTATTCTGATTGCTGGGTTTCCAGCCCTTTCCTCTCCTATGAAAGTACTGACTGGTGATGCTAATTTGAGAGAAGAAAATGTAGGAGAAAACCCACCTGCAGCCAAAGGAAATGTATGAGTTCTTATGAGCTTTTTGCATACATAAAAGTTAGAAATGTTGATTGAACTCAGCTCATTGCTATTGCTTTTCTATTTCTAACTTTTTCGACACTAAAGAGCCTGTTCCATGCACATGTTGACAGTTTCAAGCTGCATGGAAGGCTTTGCCATATTCCAGAAGGGAACATTGGCAGTTGTTTCCGGGAACCTGTTGAAATTCAAAAATAAATATGAATAAAGGCTTGGACCACTGGGTGAGAAAGAGCCATGAACACTCTATTTTATTATACAATGCAAAGTATTTGCTTTAGGGAAATAAAAGTATTCATCCTCGGATATGGTTTAAAAAAATGTGTACAACCAGGTGGTCTAAATGAAAAATTGCAGCTTGCAGATCTGTACAGTGTCTAGAAAGACAATGTACAAGCACTAGCAAGAGATAGGGAAGAAAAAAGTTGAATAAAGTTGAGACTACCTATGGGCTCTGCAATCAAACACTTTTAAATCTAGTTGGGGAAAGAGAACATGGGTATGTAAAACAAAAGAATAGACAGAAAACTCTGATGATGGTTTGATGTTTGCATGTATTAATCTCCAACTTGCTGGTAAAGTTGTTCAGAACGACAAATGTTTATTGAGCACCTATTATACGCCAAGTGTCGAGATAAGTACAGGAGACATAAAATCAAGTCAAACATGTCCTTGCCTTTGTCTATAGGTAAAGACAGAACATTTAAATGGAATATTCTAATATAAGGTGAAATGTGTTGTAAGAGAGAACCATCACAACACAGAAGAGGGACTCAGGGTGAACAGAATCTTAAGACATGACTAATCATTAGCCCAGCAAAGAAGTGGCTGGTGGAAGATTGTTCCAGTCACAATTAAAGGCATAACCTAAAGGTTCTGAAGAGGGAAACAATGTGTAGTTTGAAAGAGAACCAAGACTTTTTTTCTTTCACTTGAGTTTTAAACAGTGGCTCTTAAAATGGGGAATAGAATACCTTGAAACACTTTTTGCAAAATATTTGTGTTTCCATGCAGTGTTTACTTCCCCCTCATTCCTGGGACTACAGACAAAGTATAAGGAAGGGGAAGAGGGTAGATACAATATTTTTTTTGGCTCTTCAGTGCCTATCTAATTATCTGGGATAGATGGATGGATGGATGGATGGATGGATGGATGGATGGATGGATGGATGGATGGATGGATGGATGGATGGATGGATGGATGGATGGATGGATGGATGGATGGATGGATGGATGGATGGATGGATGGATGGATGGATGGATGGATGGATGGATGGATGGATGGATGGATGGATGGATGGATGGATGGATGGATGGATGGATGGATGGATGGATGGATGGATGGATGGATGGATGGATGGATGGATGGATGGATGGATGGATGGATGGATGGACAGATAGATGGATGGACAGAAAGACACAGAAGACAGAAGCTTTGTACACACATGCACATCTATATCTATCTATCTAGAAGGCTTATTTATTTGAATTGAACCACTAATTAACAAGTACAACCTAAATTATGTTATTCACTTCAGTGTGTGGAATTGTGGTGGGTTGCTCAATTTTCTAGGTCCTCTCACCCCATTTAAAAGCTTGATGACACTCAGAATTAGGAGGCACTAAGTCTACAGGCTCAGATGTTACATCAATGAACAAGGGAAGGGAATTCCGCTTCCATCATCATCTTAAATGTGTGCTGGGCTTCCCCACAGGAACCTAAACTTGCTGTAAGTATTGACTGCTCTTAATGCCAAATATTTATAACTGTTTGAGTTTGTTACTTTCAAATTTCATCCTCTCTTGGTGCCTGAGGCAAGTTGGGAACACTCACCAAGGTGCTGACGTTTCACTCTTACCCAACTTAATTGAGCTATTTTTCAATGGCTTCTCCACACTGCTAACCCCATGGGAGGAAAATAATTTCTTTTTCACACAAAGGTGATTTTGCTAAATATATTCATTATTAGATATATTGACAATGATATATATAACTATAAGATTTCTCACTTCCCACATTTTGCCTTCTTCACTAAATACTGTGTTTTGCCCTAAATCTTCATTTTCCCCTCTCCTCAAATAACATTCTCTGGTGGACAAAACTTAATTACTTTGGTGAAAGTGGTCTTTGAGTTTTATACCCTGGAAACTTCAGTATTTATTAGCTTCCAAACTGGTTTTGCTTTCCAATTGCTGTTAAAAGTGGCACTTCACAAAATGTCATTTGAGTTTCAAGTCTCTAGAAGGCAGAAAAGTCTTAAAAGCATTGGGAAGAACTTGGTAGAAGTAAAACTAATTTTTTGAAAGGAGATACAGGTGTGTGTACATATACACAAGTGTGTATATATGTATATATTTTAATCATGGGTAATTTGTCATCCTCAGCTATAACCTTCTGCTCTCAAAAAAGTAAAAGTATCCTTAAAAAGAGGGACAATGTCAGGAAAAGCCCTCTTGCATTAGAGCTAACATGAATTCACACAACCAGTAAGGAAATCTTTTTTCTGTAGATAAGTATCGGTCAAGAGACAGAAATCACACCAAAAATTTTAACACAGAGAATTTAATACACAGAATGATTAACTAGGTATAAAGTGTTAACTACATCATTGAAAAGGCTAAAAGAAAAAACACTAAAGTATTGTAGAGGTAACAATTGCAGGAAGCAGATACTACCCCTGCGGGAACAAAGAAAAGAGGTTGGGATTATAGAATTTTAGAAGCTTGGGGGTTGTTGACCTGAAAACAAACTGAGGCCAGATACGTATAGCAAGGACTTATTGAGCCAATATGATAAGTGCAACCGGGGAGACGCATAGTCAGGTTGCCTTGAGAAATGCAATCCAAAGAGGGCCTGCAGAGCTCAGTATTTTATAATCACAAGAAGGGTTAATGGTCAAAGGAGAGAAAGAGAAGGACGGCTCCACCTAATTACTTTATCAGATTTTCTATGGTTGTACATGACATATAGATTTGGGATTGTTACTGGGTTACATAAGGGTTCCAAGAAGCGTTCTAGGTTATTTTATGGCTTTCTGGTACCATTATGTCTGCTTCTAAGTAAAAATGGTCTTACGATAATATTTTCCAGGACAGGTGCTTATGATACTGACTTATCCCAGATCTCCCAAACTATGACTTAGCTTAGCTGGTCAGAGCAGATTTTGGTTATCAGGGAGGCAGGGCAATGGAGTTAGAACTCTGAGCCCTGAGAAAGTCACGCTGCTTGGTAGGTGCTGGTGTCTCAGGATGGTGGTGGAGTGCAATGAGGCTGGCTTTGCATGTGTTGAAAAAGTGAAAACTGAATTCAGCCACTGCTCCAGGAAGGGCCAGTCACTGCCAGAGTAAACGTGTGAGGCTAGGGTGATGACCATAGAAACAGGAATCCAACAGGAAGCTCACAGGAAGCAAACAGGAACAAAAAACAAGTCTCTCCTTTTGGGTCTTACAGTCTGCTACTGGCGCCCCCTAGTGACAGATCCTAACAGGGATCAGCTGGCAAAGTAGAAACGTGTTTCGCAGTCCCAGACCTAGCATCACAGAGCAGAGTATAGAAGAGCGGGTTTGGAGCTGGGTGACAATAGTTTAAAGTGGCACTTAAGTTTGCAGAGTAACCTCATCTACGGTATGAGTTGGTTATGGAAGTAAAGTACTACCTGACTTAGAATCCAGAAGCCAACCACTCTGACGGCTACGCTATTTGACTCCACATCATCCAATGGTCCCTAATGATTCGTTTGAGCCAAAACCCATATCCCTTGCTAGTGATTGGTATATAAATGAGTTTTTCATAGTTTATGTGCAACCTAAGAGTTTTACATGCCCTTCAGCAAATTAATTAAATTGGTCTAGTGCCAGTACTGTTAATAAGCCACAGCCACTTGCATTAGGGCTCAGATCCAAAGTCCTGACATGTAACAAATTTGGGCCCCTGATGTCTGCTTCATATCAAAAACAGAAACAGAAGAATTTTTGAAAGGCTTAATAAAGTCACTTACAATGGGGAAAAAACCTAAACAAAATGCTAAAAAAGGAGCAAGACAAGTTTGGCTGCTTTCACAGCTCAATCATCATTATTCTGGGGTTCCTAGCCAGTGCATTTAGACAAGAAAATAAACACGTGGATATCAGAAACTGTCATGATTTGCAGTTTATATCATTATTCACCTAGAAAAGCCAATCCAATCAACTCAAACCCAAATAGAACATTAGAGTTTAGTAAGTAAGCCAGATGTAAGATCAACATATACAAATCAATAGCTTTCCCTCGAACCATCCACAGCTAGTTAGAACATGTAGTTACTAAAAAAAAATAATTTAAAGAGTTTGTTGACAGCACTACTAGAAACTTTGAAATATTGTACAGAATGAAGTTAATGCTTTAGGAGAGATATTCTCTGGGGTTCCTCAGAATCTTTTAATTTTGTGTTTTCAATTGTATTACCATCTATAGAAATAATGTAAATGCATTCTGAATCATCTATATAAGGGGATGGTAAATTACAGGCCATGAGCAAGTCTCTGATGCTGTTGGTTTTGTAAATAAAATTGTATTAGAACACAGCCATACTCATTAATTCATACACGTATCGTATATGACTGTGTTCATACTACAATTTCACAGTTGAGTAGTTGCAACAGAAACTTTATAGCCCACAAAGTGTGGAATATTTATTATCTGGCTCTTTACAGAAAATGTTTGTTGATCCCTGATCTGTATGATCACATTATAAATAAGCCATTCCATATTTGCATTGTGTCTCTAATCACATTGGTGCCTGAAGTGACGATATTTAACTCTTAATATGCTGGCTGATAAGCAGATCTAACTACCTCCTGTTTGGAATATCCTTATGCCAAAATGGGAACAATCTTCTGATTGCACTTGCTCTTGTTTAGTAGTGATAAGGACAAAACCTATCTCTTGTGGTTATAGTTTACATTTATAACACTTGCATAGAATAAGACTTGTTTTCCAAGTTATTTAGTAAGTTGAAAGTGCTTGGATATATCACATCAACATAGTAGGGATGAGTAATATACTACTTTAATTTTCATGAGATAAAAAGAAATGTACAGAAGAAGACTTAAGGCACACATGATTTTTTTTTCCTTTGGCCCAATAATGTCACAGTGTGTCCATGAAAATGTTTCACGGTAAAGCTACTAGTGAACCCTAGGGCGGGAGTTCGGGGAGACTTGGGTCATTGCATGGCTCTCTCTAGCACAGGCAGAGCAAACTAAAAAAACTGTGTTTTAGTGGTAAGCACCGTTGTTGCCCTATGATCAGATGGGATGTGAATATCTCATTTTTGTACTCACCAAAGGGTTTATTTTCAGCCGTAGCAGTAAATATGCAAGGAATAATTGTCTGTTAAGTAGCCTTTTTAAGAAAATGTATTTTGGTTCTCACTATTTAATTAATTGGCCTAAAATGGTACAAAACTGATTATTACAAACACATTTGTTGTGAAAAAGGAAAATTAGCATTAATGACAATGACAAAAACTCAAGTCATGGCCTGCTATCTTTAAAATAAAATAAAATCATGTTGACCACCAGTATATCATGAAACATCTGAATACATCTTACACAATAAAATGTACATTTCAACAAAGTTACATCATGTATTAAATTAATGTTTTTCAATTAATATTTTCCAGCAGTTTGAATTTAATTTGTAAGTCTATTTTGGCTTTATAGTTATATAAAGTTCAAACACATAAGAAGTTTACTTCTGTTATAATGTTACTTAAATATGTTTAAACAAAAAACTCGATATTTCTTTTACCAAGCACATATTACTTTCATAATAAAAAACACTTTCATTTGAAACAGATGAGCAAAAATAAGAATAGCATTGTCTTGCCACTGATTGGCAAAAATTAAAAGAAAGACAGTGTACAGGGATGACCAAAGTGTAGAAAATCAGATACTCTCATACATTGTTGTGACAGCATAGCTATGCATTACTTATGCAACTAAAGCAAACAAAAAGGAATAAAGAAAAGAGAGTACTAATGGCAATACCTTATATTTTATTATATTTTTCTAATTACCATTTTGGTTTTGCTTACAAAAGTAAGAAATACTCAAAGCTAGGGTTGCCAGACTTTGCAAATAAAAATATAGGATGCCCAGTCAAATGTGAATTTCAGATAAACAAGAAATATTTTTTAAGAGCAAATATAGCCCAAGAAATATTTGGGACTTACTTATAATGAAAATTTATTCATTGTTTATCTAAAATTCTAAGTTAACTGGGAATCTTGTATTTATCTGGCAACTATGCTCAAGGCAAATATTGAATTATAGGAACAAGTGTATATAAAAAAGTGAAAATCCCACCTCTTTAAAACAACCGCTATCAACTGTCTGCACGCCTAACTTTTGAAATGCAGTTGAGTATCCCTTATCCAAAATACTTGGGACCAGAAGTGCTTCAAATTTTGGATTTGTTTTTGGATTTTGGAATATTTGCATATACATAATGAGATTATGTTGGGATGGTACCCAAATCTAAACAGGAAATTTATTTATGTTTCATGTTCACCTTATACACATAGCCTGAATGTAATTTTAGGCAATATTTTTAATAATTTTGTGCATGAAACAAAGTTTGTGTATATTGAACCGTCAGAATGCAAAGGTGTCACTATCTCAGCCACCCATGGGGAAAATATGTGGTTGTTTGGCATCACTGTCATTCCTGACTCTGAATTTATACACCACCACTAAGCAATCATTTTCTTACTCTATTCATACATAAGCGGTTAATAGCAAGAAATATGCCATACTGTTAATACAGAGAAAAAATAACGAGTTCAGGGTAGCTAAGCTGCACAGCAGCATCCCGAGAACACCTGTACGAGCTGTTATGCAACAGCTCCAGCAAACAACAGCAGGCTTTTAGTTTCCACCCACCACGCTGTGTTTTGATTAAAAGGTTACTATACACTGTATTTTGTTTTTTAGGTGAAAAGAAGTGGTCAGGGACCAGGAAGTGGGTCCTCTGGGGATGAGGAGCCTTTCTGCTGGGTGGCTTTCTAAAATGTTTCCTCCAGAGTCATCTGCCTGATTATTAATGATTTTTGCCTTAGAAGTCTCTCTTTGATATTATAAAGTGACGTGATTTCTTGTTCCATTATGAATGTCCTTCAATAAGCCCTTCACACATTTTCACCATGTCATCTATAGGCACTTTTTCTGCAGTGTTTACAACCTCATCTTCACTGTCACTGTTATCACGATCACCTTGACTTAGAACCATTTTGGCTATTTCACGATCGGACAATGAATAAATAACGGGAGCCTCATTATCAATGTTAAAAACTACTTTGATATCCACTTCTTCCAGCTTACTGATGGACTCTGAAGGTATATTTTTTTGCATATGGAAGGAGGTCAGACATCATTTTTTTCTCACATGACAGACGGAATCTTCAAAGTCACTGCCTTGTTCATCACCCTCATTGAACAGTCACAGACCATAGGTTGTGCCAAGTACGCACAACTGTGTCTTTAATCACCGTGTTCCAAATGTTGGCAACAGCATGTATGGCATCCTTCATGCTAAACTCCTTTTGAAAACCTTCCACATCCACGCCTCCGTGCACTGCTGCTAGCATGCTGTTCAAGAAAGTGTTTTTATATTTACTCTTCATTGATCTAAGGATACCCTGGTCACGTGGCTGAATTAATGAAGTCACGTTTGTGGGATAGTACATGGCATAAGCATTATCTTTTATTAGAATGTCAGCCAAAAGATGAGCAAAACAGTTGTCAAGGAATAACCCAATCTTGAATTGTCATCCAGTCTAGCTTCCCTGCAGTGAGCACAAGCCTTTGGTACAAAATACTTGTGAAACCAATCAGAAAAGATGTCCCTGATCATCCACACCTTTTTGTTAGCATAATAATGAACTGGTAAGAAGTTCGTTTCTTGCAAACAGTGAAACTGCAAGCGTTTGCATATTTTGCTTATGTGTGCCTGCTGCATTAGCACTTCCCTGCACAGTTATTCTGTCCTTGGCATCCTTAATTCCCATAAGGGCTGTTTCATCAGCTGTAGTCAGTGTCTTTCTGGGGCAATAACACCAAAACAATGATGTTTTATCAGCAGTATAGACTTGTTCTGACATCATATTTACATCAGCGATGACTTTGACAAACTCATCAATGAATTTCTCTACTGCTTCGTCAACATATGCTTTATCACCACAAATCTTTAAAAATTTAACGCCATGTCTTTTCTTAAATTTCTGCAACCAGCCTGTTGAATATTCACAGTTCCCTTTAATTTTCAGTTCATTATGCTAGATCTTTGCTTGTTTCACAATCAGCGTACCATTAAGTGGCATGTTTCACTGCCACACTGATGGATCCACTCTTTTAATACACAATCAAGATCTTCATTTTTAGCTGTATGCTGTGCTTTTCTATTTTTCATTGACTTCTGTTCATCACTTTTATCATAGAACACAGTCATTTCAACACCATACTCTTCTGTAAGATGTTTCACACTTAAACTGCTGTCCAGTTTCTCCAATAGCCTGATATTCTGTGCTATAGATAAATGTAAATGCTTTCTCTCTCTCTTTTATTTTTAATTACTGTTGCCTATAGGAGTATCTGCAGGCCGTTTTGTCATTTCCAACAGTATCTTTACACCACAGAGAAGAGAATAAGCAAAAAAGCACAATGAGTAACACGCACAGGTCTTGGTTCCATGTGGGATATCATGGGGAACCTACCATTAGTGTGTCTGGACTAAACATGTGCCATTTTATTACCCTTTGTAGGCAAGCTTTTGTGGGAGAAATCTAGGTATGTGCAGAAAATATATATTGCAGCTGGAGGGGGCTGTGAGGATCTTTTTCCCCCTGGGAACGCTGAATAAACTGTGTGTTGTGCACCTGCATTTTAACTGCAACCTGTCACAGAGGTCAGGTGTGGAATTTTCCACTTGTGGCATTATGATGCTGCCCAAAAAGTTTTGGATTTTGGAGCATCGTGAATTTCATATTTTCTGATTAGGAATGCTCAACCTCTACTTTATAAGAACAATTCACATTAAGCACTCACTCCATTGCCAAGCAATACTTGCAAGAGGCTATACATTTAGTGGGCAAAAAATGTGGGGAGCCAGGAAAAACTGTTCAAAGGGCATTAGATGAATTTGCTTGACTTTAACTGAGGCTTCATGTCCAGGAACAGTTGACTTAACATGAGAATTTTCAGATTGGACTAGACTGTTAAGGTCTGTGAATTCCAGAAAAAGGGTTTATTTATTTATTTATTTTTATTTTTTGTTTTTGACCAGTAAGGGGATTGCAACCCTTGGCACAGTGCGGTCCGCACCATGCTCAGCCAGTGAGCGCACCAGACATCCCTATATAGGATCCGAACCTGCGGCCTCAGCACTAACAGCACCACACTCACCCGAGTGAGCCACGGGTCCGGCCCCAGGAAAAGGCTTTAAACAAAGAAACAGTAAATTACAATCCATGGGCTGAATCTGGCACACCACATGTTTCTGTAAATAAAGTCTCATTGGAACACAGTCATATCTATTTGTGTACATGGCTGCTTTTCTATAACAGCAGAGCTGAGTAGTTGCAACAGAGACCATATAGCCTACAAAGCCTAAAATATTTATTATCTGTCCTGTAGTGAGCTGAATAATGGCCCCCGAAACGATATGTCCACATCTAACACCCAGACCTATTGAACCTATTAATGTGACTTTATTCGGAAATAGGGTCACTGCAGATGTAATTAAGTTAAAGATCTCAAGATAAGATAGTCCTAGATTATCTGGGTGGGCCTTAAGTTTAATGACAAGTGTCCTTATAACAGACAGAAGAGGAAAAGACACAGACATAGAGGAGAAAGCCATGTGCACATGGAGGCAGAGATCGGAGTGATGTGGCCACAAGCCAAGGAACACCAGGAGCCACCAGAAGTGGGAAGAGGAAGAAGTCTCCCTTAGAGCCTTCAGAGGGAACACCTGACTGACACCTTGATTTCAAACTTATAGTCTCTACAACTTGGAGAGAATAAATTCCTGTTGTTTTAAGCCACCAAGTTTGTGGTAATTTGTTAATGGCAGCCCTAGGAAACTAATACATAGCCCTTAGCAGAAAATGTTTGCTGATCCCTGGTTTAGATATTTTTTGGTAGACCAGAGTGTCTAAAATACTAATCACAATTTGCCAATTGATCTTAAAGCCTTTTCTAGTTGACCTTTATCCTTGCCCCACCCCATTCTAACCAACACATAAACGTGAACAATATTCACATGCACGCACACTCACACACACATAAACTCCACAGAGGTCCTGTGTGGGGAGGGTAGCTCAAGCAGTAGCCCCCTTCGTTCCTTCCTCTCCCCTTCAGCTTAGATAGCCTGTATTATCAAGCTTAACCCCCACATTCATCACTCCAAAGCCCAGTCCAGAGGCTTTGAGGGAAAAAAAGACCCAAAAGCTAGCTAGGGGATCCCTGATATATTTTTTTAAAAAGTAGAGTACATAATATAGTGTAATTATCACATATTGTGTACTTTTTTGTGTGTACAATCTAGGAAAAGTCTGTTTTGCAAAAAAAAAAAAAAGTGAGGTACATTAAAATAAATCACCTACCAGCAGCTGAAGCAATGGCTCAAAAACCCCTGAAAACTCTAATTGGGTTATTGTGCCTGTGTAATTTTCTTTTAATGACTTCTTAGCAGATAAAGGAAGAACAGAGAGACTAGGGCTTTAAGACGAGTATTCTCAAGGATTCCCTTAATAACCGACTATTACAAATAAAGCTGTAGGCAGCTTTAGCCAACATGAAATTAAAATGTTAGTAGATAAAAATAGTTACCATAGTTACGGTCTCCCACTGGAAAAAAAATTCAACTGCCTACAGCTATCCCTTCTAGGGTGTTTGTAACAAAGCACATAGGCATGATGTGGCTGATAACTTCAGGATGCTATGGCATCAGTGAAAATTAGGTGGGAGTTGTTAAAATACACTGTTAGTGAGGCTAATGTTGCTACAGCTGATATCCCATACCCATTTTTTTCTTAAAAGAACAAAAATATATCTCTTAAAGTCTGTAAGCATTCAGTAATAAATGGAAAGGACTGACCATAAAGACTTGTAACTTCTGATACCAGTGAACCTCTACGTTATGAAACTTCAGAGCACTAAAATTTTCCTTTGGTTTAATTGACAACTTCTTCGAGGTGAAAGTTACATAGGGAAAAAAACCTTGGCTTAAAACTGAGTTGTGATCATTTTTTTTTTTTATCTCCATCAAGTAGTTCAGTAAGTGACACCAACTGGAGGATATTTTTCAAGCAAGTGTTTAGTTCAGCTCAAGGTTCCTATAATGGAGAATTACTGACACCAAGCTACATATTTATTATAATTCAAAACTGTTGAAAGCATTCTACTGTGAGGTCACTTAGGGTGTAATCACAGGTTTCATTTAGTGGTTTAATTTACCCATTTGAAATGTGGCTGATAAATTTACATTTTGTCACAGATGATGATGTAATTTGTTTTTGTCTAATAACATCATTTACATTTCCATATTGCTAGAAATGTACAGACAATTTAGTAAGGACAAAGCCTGTAGGCTTTATTTTTAATCTTTTTCTGATGACATTAGTAATAAATGCTCATTGTTGAAAATATGTGAAAAATTCAAAAAAGCCCAAGATGAAAATAAACTGTTGGCTATAATATAACCTCTGAGTTTAACATGTAGGTGTAATCTTTCAGTGTTTTATATACAATATAAACATATATTCACAACATGCATATTATGTATTTTATATACATTCAATGCATGTATGTGTACAAACTAATAAAATAAAAATAGATTTGTATTTCACATGCTACTTTGTAATCTGCTACTTTTCACTTAACACAATATTAACATTTTTCATGAAAGTGAATACTCTCTACAACTTTTACTTCTACCTAGTAGTTTATTGTATGACCATATCATAATTTCCTTAACCAAATCCTTTGTGGAAATTTAGGTTCTTTCCGATTATAAACAGGGCTTTACAAATATGTTGATGCTAAATCTTTGTGCACATTCATTTTTTTTTCTTTAGAAGAAATTCCTAGAGGTGGAATTGCTAGATCAATACATGTGTATGTTTTGAGTTTAACTGAATGCAAAAGTCCTTTAAATATTTCTTCTCTCTGGGGTACTTTTTAAAAAAGATTTCTTTTCATTGAAGTTTCCAGATCAAGATATACAACATTTCCAGCCCTCCAGAAGGCTCCTTTGTGCCTCCTACCAACCTGTACCCACCCCATTCACACCCCAAAAGTTAACCACTATTCTGTCTTCTATCACCACAGATCAGTTTGCCTGTTCTTTAATGTCATATAAACAGAATCACACAGTAAGTACTCTGCGTATGGCTCCTTGCACTCATCATTATGTCTATGAGATTATCCATGATGTATATGTATCAGTACTTTGTTCTTTATAATCGCTATGTAGTAGTTCATTGTATGAATGTGTCCAATTATACTGCCATTATGGGATTGGACAAGGGGAAGCTAAAAAGAAAAATAAATAAATATGTTACTATTTATATATCCATTCTCCTGTTGATGGACATTTGATTTGTGTCCAGTTTGGGGCTATTATGAATAAAGTTGCTAAGAATGAATGTTCATATTTAGGGGGGCATTTACACTCATTCTCTTGGAATCGCTGGACCACAAAGTAGGCAGATGTTTAGAAATACGTCTTCTTAAATGAGGGCGGAAAATCATGTGAGAAAAAAGAAATAATTAATTAAACCCTTGAATACTGGAATGAATGGTGGTAGGCATCAACAGAGGGGAAGACCTGGTCACGATCACCTCTGTGGTCCTGGGCACTGAAGCAGCCAGGAGGGTGTGTCATAAGGACAAAGTATTTACAAAGTGCCAAGGAGCTTGGCCAATAATACCATTACAAAAATTTTCCCAGGCCAGTTTTGATGCTGATAATTCCCTCTAAAACATATTTTCTTTGGGAGGCAAGAAGAAAACTATTCAACAAAAGTAGCATGTTTGGAAATTTTGGAACAGACTTGCTCAGAGTAGTAGCTGAGGTCCTCTAAGTTACTTCTGTCTTGAGAAAAACTAAATGCACTTTCATACTCTTCCTCCATAGATGCGAAAGAAGAAACCTCTGTAATAACGTAAGCTACTGTACTGTCTTTCTAGAAGTCTGTATAGTTTTAGTGTAGGTGCTATGTAAAGCACTGATTCATGATAAGATAAGCAGTTTGCACCGGAATGTAAATTAATGCAGTGCTTACTTTATTGAGCATATCTTGACACCAAAAAAAGTTACATAAATTAAACAATGTGCTTTCTGATGTAGTTGATTTACATTCTGGTGCAAGCTCCTTACTTCCTCACTTTAATAAGAGTTTACTAATAGGTGGCCAATCTGCAGACCATGTGGACTTTGAAGTAACATGATCTGGGTTCAAGTGTTCACTATGCCACTTACTGTGTGAACTTCCATACATTTCTTAACCATCTCAAGCCTTAGTTTTATCATCTGTAGAATAGGAGTAATAATAGTACCTACACATAGAGGTATGTGAGGAATTTGCATGCATACATGCAAAGCATTTGTTCTTGGCACAAAGTAAGTGATTCTGTTTGTGCATGCAGTTAGAATCTATGACCAAGGATGAGCTCCAGAGCTCATCTGAGTCATTGTCATTCACTATGCAGTACAGGCACTCCTTAGTGCTAAGACCATAAGATGAGAAGATCATTTCTGAAATTGCTAAGCAGTCATAATGCTTTTCTACAGAATAAATTCCATGTTCTGTATAGGACATTAAGCATTGCTTTGTCATCTCATTTGAGAAAATATGCCATCAAATTAGCATGTGACTTCTCCTTATCTCTCTGCATTAAGTATACTTATTTGCATGCCTTTCTCCCCTCATTGGACAATGAATTCCTCAAGGGTAAAGGCTTGGACTAATTTTCTTAGTATTTCTTGCGTGCCTCACATATGGTAGAGTTAACACATTTTTATTGAACGTGTGGAATGGCAGATACCTGACATTAACTAGGGACGTAAGATAGTACAAGCCTTTATCTACTATAATTGGGCTGACCTTTCCAGATGAATAAGTAATTTCTCTGCATTGTTTGGCTTTCCATGAATTACAATTGCTGGTATTTGACAATTAATTAGGATACGCTAATGTTAAAATGTAAGCACCATCCGGAGTTTGTCAAAGAAAAGATGGATGGACAGTCAGAAGTAGTGTATGACATATCCAATTTTCACAAGGTCATGCTCAATATATAGAATCCCCTGCTGCTTTCTTTCTGACAAAGCAGAATTTTGATAATCTATTTTTGCATTATTTGAAGACAGCATGAAGCTTGGTAAAGAATCTTGTCTAAAATATATTCCTCAGTGAAAGGTGATCTATCCCACCCAATTTATTCACCCCCTCACATTCTCTTGGCCCCTTTTGCCTTGCTGGTTCTTGGCTAAGCTTAATCTTTGAAAGCATTCTTCTCAGTCTTCAAGGTAGAATCAAAGATGATTCCATTCGTCTGTAGAGTGTGCCAGTGTTTCAAGGACATGCAAAGAGAGGGATTTATCTTAAGTTCACAAGCAGGTATTATAAGTGATTAAAAGGTGGCATCAGCATTGTATATACAGAGAGGTTAAATAGCTTGCTCAAAGTCTGCCTTAACTGCATACTGAAATATACTTTGTTATAAGAAATGGAGCTAGAAACTGGCCCAAAGCTGATCCATTGGGTTGGGACTCTGACTTGACGCCTATTTTAACCAGATCCCTGCCCTGTTATTCTTTGCTGCCCACCCCTGCAGTGTGTAGGACCTGCTTATATTCAGGCTGCTGATTTATAATGATAATACTAAACATTTTTGACTGCTTTTGCATCTGGGCCAGGCTCTCCAGTTCTCTCACAAGAACCCGATGGTGAAAGTATTATTATCATCTCCATTTAATAGATAAGAGAGCAAGGCACAGAGAGGCTGACTTGACAAAATTCAAGTCGTCTAGCTAGCGCGTGGAGATCAGAAATTTAACATCAGTTAATACCTCCTTAGGTATTTTCCCTTACCTATTTTTTTAAAAAAAACTAGGAGGCGGTGCAAGCAACAGGAGAATGCTGTGCTAGTCTGTTGTTTGCCCCCAGATCCACTCTTTGGCCTCTTCCCACTCTACTCTGTACCAGACGTACTGACCCAAGACTGTGTTTCCCAGGCTTACATGTCAGCTGGTTTCCAAGATGGGTATGGCTAATAGGAGGCACTGATGGGAGATTGAAGGGCTGGGAGGAGAAGTCTGGGTATTTCTCCCCTCCCTACCTGCCTTTCTTCTTTGGCAACAGTCATGTCTCAACCATAGTTATGGATTCTTCCTGACAGGCCTACTAAGGCTTCAGCTCTCACCAAGTGAGCCCAGCCCCTGAGCCCTTGTAAGCCACTTCCTACCCCTGTGCTTCCAGCCAATGGGTGGCTTCCTGTCAATGTTAATGCATGGGTTGCCCTGCCATTATGTTTGGCTTCTTTGCTCTTCTAGCACCTATATAACCAATTCCCCACATTAAAATCCCTCTGTTGAAATAATCAAGTGGCTTCTGCTTCTTGGTTGGACTCTGACTAACACAGATGCATATCACACATCATGATCTGTAGCTGCACTGTCCAATACAATAGTCACTAGTCCAAACTGAGATGGGCTATATGTGTAAAAATATATGCTGAATTCTGAATATTTAGTGTGGAAAAAAAAGGAATGTAGAATATATCAATAATTTTTATTGATTTTTATATTAATGATATGAATAAATTGGGTTAAATAAAATATCGTACTAAAATTACTCTTACCTGTTTCTTTTTACTTTCTTTAATGTGGCTACTAGAAAATTTAAAATTACATTGCATTTGTGACTTGAATTATATTTCTATTGAATAGACATTTATAGAATCATATATGATATGTAGCCTGTGCATATAACCTTGAATTTGGGTGTTTTCTGGCCTTATAGATGGAGCAAGTGAATTCAGCTGGAAGGGTGTGACATGATGGACAACAATGAGAAAGAATCACCTACTCAGAGATGAGGGCTGGCTGGAAGGAGAACTGGGAAAGTAAAGAGAACATGTGAATCTAAAGGAAAAGGGCAAATGCTCTCCTTGTCGGCAGCACCTTGGTGGCCAAGTAGAGTCCTGAGTTTGAACTACCAGCAAAGCTGATGCAAAGAATAGTCGAGAGGCCAGCAGCCTGAGGTTACAAATTTATAGCGTCAAATAAAAAACAAATCCAGACTTAGTAAGGCTAGACTTAATGCAGAAGGATTATTGCAAGGGGGAAAGGGACTATTGCAATAAGAAGGACACTGTGACCATATGGTCTGCAAGTGTCTCAAGGGCTAGGCAAAAAGGGTTTTTCTTTAAGGAATAAACCGGGCTAGAAAGAACCAGGGATAAGAAGTAGGATGAACAGCAGTAGCATGATCAGAGAATGTTTTAGCCTGAGGCCAGCCTGTTCTCAGGAGGAGCTGCTGCCTCAAGCTGAAGGTGGGCCAAAGTTCCGGGACCTGGGGGAAAGAGAAAGGAGAACCAGAGCTTGCTAACAAGCATCTTGTTCTGATTGATCAGCAGAAGGAAGCACTTCAACTAATCATTTAAGGGGCAACAAATGAGAATTTGGAGGGTCTGTGTCTGGCCTGGTCATAGGTTCACAAGGAGACATTCAGGAACCTTGTCTGAGTCATGTGGGGAAGGGCAGTCCTTCGCAGTAAGCCACTTCCTGGAACACAAAAGGGTGGGGGCATTTCTTTATTGGGAGCTGTTTTCCAGGATCACATATTAAGTTCAACATTGTCAATAGCTTGTCCAAAACCGAACTTAGCCATTTTGTTTTCCTGCCCACAAACCTGCTTCCTTCTCCTCTAGTTACTGTTGTCTCCATCCCCAGATGCCTAGGTACAAAACCTCGGCCGTGGTACACATCTCTTCTCTTCCTTGCCCCTTGCTTGTCTGCTCAGCCTGCAGGTCTTCAGGGGCACTTCCTCCCCAAGGTTGCTTCTTTGCATCTCTGCCCAGGCCCAGGGCCTCATCGCCTCACACCCCTCCCCTGCAGCAGCCTTCTGCCTATCCTCACTCCAGCCCAGCCTACACACCTCCTGCAGCTGAATTCTAACCACACCCTCTCCATGATCAGAAGCCCTCAGCAGCTCCCACTGCCCATAGATTCACATTCAAATTTCCCACCTCACTACTGAAGAACATCCACAAGCTGGCCCGAATCCTTCCATGCCTCTAGACACCAGCTCCACCTGCCTACCTACTTATGTCTGAACATGTCACAAACATTTCTGCCCGTAAACCATTGCTTCCTTAGTCCAGTCTTACTGGGATGACTTTCTGCCCTTTCTTCCCCCTTTTTGGACAGCTGAAATCCAATCTTTTTCTTAGGTAGAGCCCCAGATCTGCCAGCTATAGCTACACAGCTCGGCACTTCTCTCTGGCTTTCATTATTTCATTCATTTTTTTCTGTGTTATCATAGCATTTTGTTTGTATATGGTGGCCTGTTTCATTTCTAATTTAATAATTTGCATTATTTGTGATGTGTAAACGTAAGTATCTCCCCTGCAATTTGTAAATTCCTTGAAAGCAGGGATGTACCTCAGTGATCCATGAGTCATCTCAGACTGGCACAGTCCTTGACACGTGCTAAGCGATTGAATTAAATTCTAAAAAATATTTTTGAAATGGCCTAACTTTATGTAGATGGTTTTATGTTACATATTAAGAACCAAAACAGCAACAAAAACCACCTTGCTAATAGCATCCCAACATTTATGAAAGTTTCTGAGCCCTGGGGTGAGAGCAAGCAAATTTAATTATTTTAAAATCCAGATTAGGTAAAAAATGGAAGGTATACAACCGTCTATGACCAATCCCTTCTGATAAAAAAGATACTTTCTATTTCTTTATAGGTTTAATTCAATTAATCTCCCACTTATCTAGAACCATCAAGTATCCAAAACATTGTACTGTCTGGAGTCTTATACACACACACACACACATACACACACACACACACACACACACACACACGCGTGCATACGCATACATATATATAAGCCCTATTGAGTAGCTTTTGTAACCATAAGGGAGGAATTGCTACAATTTCAATCTATCCTGTCAAAATCCTTTAGCATTAAGCTGTAAAAAAAATCCTTATTGAAGTCAGTCTCAGAGCACTCCCCACTTTCAGCTTAGAGTTTAGATGATCTTTCAGAAAAGGAAGCTGGAGGTTGTGTTGACATAAAGGAAATGTCATTTGTGAAATCTCTGCATTAGCTGGGCTCTTCTGGGAAGTGACTTATGCTTGGATTTCAGAGGCGAATTTCTATCTTTGCAGGGAAGTGCACATTTATGTCATGTCATAAAGTCCCTTAACAGTAAGTGGCTGAGGATGCCCTTAAGTAGTATTTTATAAAGAATCACTGCAGAAGAAGGACGCAATCAACATAATAATACCTTAGGGTCTAATAAAGACAAAGATGGCAAACAAGCCCAGCCTTATGTATCAAACAATAGGAGTCAGTTTATAGGGTTTAATTTGATATACTGATGAAGTTGTATAGAGATTCATTACTTTGGGCAAAAAAAGTGCCATATTTTTCCACTTTGATACTAGAGTATCGAATACAAGGCAATGTTGTGAGATTTTTTTTTTTCTCATTAATTTTAAGAATTGTCATTGTGGAAATTTTTGGAAAATCAAGAAAAGCATAAATAGAAAATGACTCGTAAGCCCATCTCTCAAAAAGAATTCTACTAATATTTTGGAGCATATCATTTCTCTTTTTTTCCCTATGCAAGTAAATACTTTAAAAAATAACAGTGTAACTGTAACTGTCATTTTGTTGCCTGCTTTTTTCCCCTCCTACTTAAAGCAATGGTTCTCAGCTCTGCCTGTACAGTAGAATCCCTGGGGAGTATGAAAAACATTGAGGGGGTAGGTGGATTGTGGATGCATCAGCAAGAGTTACACTCAGACCAATTGTATTAGAATCTCTGGGGGTGCAACCCAATATTTTTTAAAGCGCCTAGATTATTCTAGTGGGTAGCCAAGGTTGAGAACCTCAGCCCTGGAGTATGGGCTACACATCAGGCTATCTTAAAAGTCTCCCAGGTGATTTCAACCTATAGTTAGAGTTGAAAAACCAATACCTGGGACTTAAAATTGACTCGGTGCCATTTTAAGCTGTGACTGTACCTAGATGTCATACATCTACCTGCTTGTTCTCCTTTTGGCCTAGGGTGGTACATCTACTGCCCCAAGTTATCAGAACATTTTGGAGTGGGTATAGAGAATGCACATTCAAGGCAGGCCTGGCCTAATAGGGGCATGGTATATAATAATACACCATATTATATGGTTCTGGATTCTGGATACATATTAGACTGCCTGGGCCTATAATAATTCTGATGTCCAAACTGTACCCCAGACCACTTAAATCAGAAACTCTGACTAAGGGGACTTAGGCATAAGTGATGTTCAAATTCCCGAGCAATTCCAATGATATGTACAACCACAATGTAGAATCACATGTTTAGAGCAGGGATTCTCAAAGAACGTTCCCTGGATGGACAGCATCAGCCTCACCCAGAATGCGTGAGAGATGTCAGTTCTCAGGCTCTGCTCCAGATCTGCTGGGTCAGAAAGTCAGGGGTGCAGCCTGGCTATCTGTATTTTAACAAGTCCTCTAAGGGATACTGATGTTCAAGTTTGAGAACCACTGGTTTAGAGATTTCTAGTCACATATTCTTTAAGTATTTTTTTTTCTTCTATTCTCTGGTCCTCGGGTGTGAAGGTTTGAGTTTGTCATCCTCCTCGGTTTGTGTCACTTGGTCATCTGTAGTGTGTTTTCTTATTGTTTTTGTTTATTTTATCACCTGCACCTTCAATCTCATTTGATCTTCTCAACAAGGCTGTAATAGCAATATTCACATTTTTTTATGGATTAAAAAATCTGAGGCTCCAAAAGAATCAGTTCTAAAGTGGGGTCTTCTTACTCCTGAGTCTTGGGTCTACCATCTCCTGGTCTGCCTTGGAAAATGACCAGTGAAAATACAAATGCCCTGAGCAGGAGCAAATCCTTAAGGTGTTAGCAGCCGACATTTCTGGGACTTAGCTGACATTGCCTGTGAGACTAAGAGCCTGGGAGGTAGGACCAAAGGCTTCTTATTCAGGGCTAGCTGATGGTGGAAGGCCAGGCTGATGCTGAAGGCCAAGAACTATGGGAACTGTGATGCTGGGGGTGCCAAAGGAATGTGAGACAGGTGAGTTAAGACCAGCTCTACCTCAGATGGAGGCAGCTGCTGTTCCTGGCAGCCTCAGGCCCTTGGGCTCCCATTGCCAGGCAAAACAGCATTCTCTGTTCTCCAAGAGAAGACTCACCACTGGGGGAAAAGTCTTTTGGAAACATGCCTGTGGAGATTTGTGGCATGGTCTTAGAGAATGGTCAGTGCTGGACAGTGGTCTTATGACCAGAGCATAAGGGCTGCTTTATCAGCTGTAATACCTGGAAAATGGACAAACAAATGTCTAAGCAGTAGTATTTGTGGGCAGTGATTCCCTTGGTAAACGAGTCTTGAGAATGACCTATTAAATTTCTAGCTCCACATTTGCATTAAAAATATTGTTAATTACAGCATTTTTTCTTTTTATGTTTACCTACAACATCTATGGTATAAAACATACTGTTCTTTGTAAAGAACAGTATTGCTCAAGTTGGGTTTTTTAGATGTATGGGGTTCTAATATTGGACTCTCAAGGGAGTTAAGTTCTTCTTAATTATTAAACTTACCTTATTTTTGGTGATAATCTTAAAATTAATTTAGGCACAATACGTATTATCAGGATGATCACCTTTAAGAAATATATTTAACTCTTACTGTTTAGAGTTATTTTATTTAAGCAGTTGTTGCAATCAAGTGATACAAATGGGGAAGGATTGACCCCATTTTAAAGGTAAGTTACAGGGCCGGCCTGTGGCTCACTCGGGAGAGTGCGGTGCTGATAACACCAAGGCCACAGGTTCGGATCCTATATAGGGATGGCCAGTTAGCTCACTTGGGAGAGTGTGCTGCTGACAACACCAAGTCAAGGGTTAAGATCCCCTTACCAGTCATCTTTTAAAAAAATATAAATAAATAAATAAATAAATAAATAAATAAATAAATAAAGGTAAGTTACATTTCCACAGAGAGGTGAACTGACATGCTTTGAGTTAGTAAAAGGAGAAGCCACCATTAGTGACCTAATCTTGCCACTGTTTCAGTGTCAACTTCAATTGTCCCAGACTAATGAGCCAAAACAGAGACAGACTTAATAACATAAGCCATCAATTACACCTGAATAAAGGCCGATAACATCCCAGTATGCAGTATGAACAGATGTCACAGTAGCTCAAAGAGAGATGTGTAGCTGGAAAATTTAATGAATCCTAAAAGAAAAGGCTTTTCCCCCAACAGATTTAAGCAAACTAGGCGTTGAATGTCTTTGATTGCTGGGAAAATCTGCTAATAGGTGCTTAGAAGAAAAGCAGGACCTATATCTACATTGGTTGATTTTGCTCGGCAATGTTTGGTGCCATTATGCTAATTGCCTAGTCATCAGTGGATAAAACCTTGTCACTTGGTACATCTAAGTGATAGGCACAGATAATTGGCTTTTTGTTTACATCTCAATATGTAGGTAATATATATTACCTGTTATTTCTGTTTAATGAGTCATGTCTAGCAAATATGGAAAAATGGTTCTGAAGGCCCTATGCCCTAAATATTAACCCATGCCACTTGGTAAAGAAATGGCCAGTTTGGGGCTATGATAAGATGAACACCCTGTGAAAGAAACCAGCATCACCACTTAGCAGCAAACTCGTGTGCAGAATCAGCCACTCATTTACAGCATATGTCTGTGCCCCCTAAACTTTATTTTCAGACTGGCATTCTCCATCTGCTAGCCTCCCCATTAATGAGTAATAAACTTTGACTCGTGCTCAGAATAACCTGTTTAAGGAATTTTTTCAACAATTTTCACAAGTCACGTGGGAAAAAAGAGGGTCCAACTCAAAAGAACTGGCAACGTGAAAGTTCACTCCTTATTCATGTTATCAAGTGGCTATTTTATTTCAGCAAAAAAGAAAAATTCATCGATTGATTACATTTATATTTTTACATTTTTAATCTATTTTTTGTACTTTTTGTGTGAATTTGTCTTGGTTCTATCGGTTTATGTATTGATTGATTCATTAATTCAACAAGTTTCTCTTCTCGGAGAACTTATGCTGTAGAGTGAGGAAGCCAGGCAATAAACAAGAACACTTAAGAGAAATAAATGTGCTGAGTAGAAGAATAAAACAGAGGAAAATTGTCTATTTCAGGTAGGGTGACAAAGAGGATTCATGGAAAAGATAACTTTTGAGCAAAGGTTTGAATAAAGTGACGGAAAGAGCCAAGAAAAGACATGGAAGAGGAACATTCCAGATACAGAAAAGAGAGTAGGGGCAAAAATGTGTTTCAGTGGAAAACTGTACATTGTTTAGAGCAATGACTCTCTACTGGGAACAATTATGCTCCACAGGTGACATCTGGTTTTATCTGGAGATATTTTGGCTGTCATAACTTTAGGGGGGTGCTATTGGCATCTGTTGGGTAGAGGCCAGGGGTGCTGCTCATTATCTTACAATGTACAGGACAGTCCAACTCCACAACCAAGAATTGTACAGTTCATAATGACAATAATGCTGAGGCTGGGAAATCCAGGCTTAAAGCATACCCTTCTGGGATATTTGATTCTGATTTTATGGGGGACTCTGTGCCTTTCATTACCTTTGTGTTATTATACAATTCTGTAAGCTGTAGATAAGCGATAGAAATGCAAAATAATACTGGTCCGTAGACATGTAATAAAGTCTTCCCCATGGAGGTTCAATTGACTTCCCTCCCCCACTGAGGAAGGGGCTACTTTTGCCTCCATATCTACATTCATTTCAACATCCTTTATCTATAAATGTGTCTGTTCTTTGGATTCACGTTTAAATTGGCTGTAACATCTTACTGGTTCCCTCACTGTTAGTTAAATAAAATCTTTAACGCATGTTCATTTTATATCTGTATGAGAGTCATGATTTTACCTTATTTTGAAAACTTTTCTTTAACAGAATCAAGCACAAAAATCCAGAAATGTAACCTTAGCTTTTTTGAGAAACAGAGGAAGGGGAGCATGGAGGAGAGCAAATGAATGGGAGTGGTATAGTTTGAATGTGTCCCCAAAAAAGCATGTGTTGGAAATTTAATCCCAAAGGTAACAGTGCTGGAAAGTAGGGTCTAATGAGAGGTGTCTGAGTCATGAGGGCTCCCCACTCATGAATGGGTTAATACCAATTATAAAAAGTCTTGAGGCTAAGTTTGATCTTTCATACTCTCTTGCTCTCTCTTGCCCTTCTGCCTTCGCATGGGATGATGCAACAAGAAGGCCCTTGCCAGATGCTGGCTCCTTTGTACTTAGACTTCCTAGCCTCTAAAACAGTAATAAATAAATTTCTGTTTATAAAAAATTACCCAGTCTCAGGTATTCTTTTGTAGCAGCACAGAACAGATGAAGACACAGAGACTGGTAGGAAATTAAGTCAGAGAGGGGGTCAGGGGCCAGGTAATCAAGGCCTTGTAACCCATGGTGAGGACTTCACGTTTTAAGCTATGTGTGAAGATTTTCAGCCATACGGTGGCTGAAAATCAGGGGAGGGTCTTGAAATAATTTCCATGCTCTAAAGATCCCTCTGGGGTGAGTTTAAATATATTGGGGTAAAATTTCAATCATAGTGAGAGACAAATTATGAAGTGCTCCCAATGGTCCAGGAAAGAGGGAATGATGGTCTGTACCTGGGAAGCATTGATCAAGGTGATGATCAGATTCAGGATGGTTGATCTTGACATTTGTGCCCAGAGGACTTGCTAAAGCTATGTTGTCTGTCCAATTCAATAGCCTCCAGTCACATGTGGGTATCAAGCACTTGCAGTGTGGCTAATCTTAAATGAGATGTGCTATAAATGCAAAATACACAAAAGATTTCAAAAACATAGTAAGAAATAATAATATAAAATATCTCATTAATAATTATTTATATAGACTACATGTTACAATAATATCTTGGGTATTATTGAAATTAATTTTACCAATTTCTTTTTACTTTTTTAAAATGGCTGCTAAACATTTTAAAATTACCTATGTGCTCATATTATATTTATATTAGATATCACTGTGCTGGAGAATGGCAAGTGGCATGTTTGATCCTGGAGAAGTAAATTTGATACCTTTAAGTTATTTTAAACTAAGCAAAAACATTAAAGATAAGCAGTTGGCTCTATTTTTGATTTATATAGCAGTCACTCTTCCACAACAGGGGAAGAAAGTTAATTGACTGTAGTTTTTATTCATGCATAATAAATCATAAATATATAAACACATGGATATAAATAAATCTATGTACAATTAAACTAGGAGATGTTTTAGGGAGCTTTAAAGATGGAAAAGGGAGTCTATATTAGTCTGTTTCTGTTGCTTATAACAGAAATACCTGAAACTGGATAATTTGTCAGCACCACACTCTCCCAAAAACTGGATAATTTGTAAAGAAATAATATTTATTGCTTACAGTTTCAGAGGCTGGAAAGTCCAAAGTCCAGGGAACACATTCAGCCAGGGTCTTCTTTGGTAGTGACTCTACAGCAATGCAGGGTATCACATGGTGAATGGCTGAGCAAGAGAGAGGGACTAACCTCCTCACCTGCTCTCCTTTCGAGGCCATCAGAACCATGCCCATTGTTCCATGAATGGATCAATCCATTCACAAGGGTATAGTCCTCACAGTCTAATCACCTCTTACAGGCTCCACCTTTCAATTACCATAATGGGATTTCCCACCCTCTCAACACTGTTACAATGGGGATTAAGTTTCTAATACATGTAGCTTTGAGGAACACATTCAGCCCATAGCAAGGTCAGTACCTCATTTATGTTTGAATCATTCATGCTATCTCTTACCTATTTCACAGTGTCATTGGAAGCCCTTAAGGATGGGCACTATATCTTATTCAGCTTTGTGTCTTCCATACTAGTGCCTTGTATAATTAAATGACACATAGTGGTCCTTGTTGAACTGAGGAAGGTTCAAACCATAGTGCTGTCCTTGAGAGAGTAAATTAACCTCCCTAAGCCTCAGTTTTCTTCATCTTTAAAATAGGGATAATAATTGTACATGACTTACAAGGCAGTTGTAAGCTTTTAATTAAATAACTTGTGTTAAGCATTGTATCAATTTCCTAGGGCCGTTCTAACAGAGTAGTACAAATTGGGTGGCTTTAAGCAATAGATATTTATTCTCTCACAGTTATGGAGGCCAGAAGTCCAAGACGGAGGTGTTTGCTGGACCTTGCTTCCTCTGAACTCTCTAGGGAAGGATCCTTCCTTGCTCCTTCTAGTTTGTGGTTGCCTCAGGCATTCCTTGGCTTGTGGCAAAATAACTCTAATTTCTGCCTTGGTCTTCACATGGCCATCTTTCCTCTGTGTCTTGTCCGTGTCCAAATTTTCCTTTTTATAAGGACACCAATCATATTGGAGAGGACCCACCCTTCATCTCAATCTGATTACATCTGCAAAGACCCTATTGCTAAATAAGGTCATGTTCACAGGTTCTGCAGTTGGGATTTCAGCATATATTTTGGTGTGGGGGAAGGGACACAACTCAACCCCATAACAAGACTTTGTAGAGAACCTGGCCCATGACACATGTTCATTATTGCTATTATAAATAGTCTAGAGCAGGGGTCAGCAAACTACAGGCCAGGGGCCAAATCAGGCCTGCCATCTATTTGATTACATGTTGTCTGTGCCTGCTTTTGTTCTACAAGGGTGGAGTTGCCATAAAGGCCATACACTCTGCAAAGCCTGTACTTACTATCAGACCATTTACCAAGTAAGTTTGCTGACCCTTGATCTAGAGACTTGCTCTTTGAATTGTGATCCATGGACCAGAGGCACCAGCATCCCCTGGGGGCTTGTTAGAAACTTCAGACCTGCTGAATCAAAACCTCCATTTTAGCAAAATCCTCAGGTAATTTGTATGCACATTTATAGTATTTAAGAAGCATTGATCTAAAAATTCTTTTAATGATTTATACTTGGTTCTTCTCAGCATTAAGTTTTTTTTAATTTATCTTTTTTTTTTAGTTTTGGGAAATGGAAACACTTGCATGTAGTAAAAACTTTAAATAGGAAAAAAAATAGAGTGACAATTTATAGAATTCTTTTTAATTTCTTGTTTTTCCCACAAAAAGACCATACTGTCTACATTATTATGTACCTAGCTTTTACTCATAACATACTTTGGAGCTAGAACCATCAATACATAAGTCCATCTCAGTCATTTGTGTGACTGTATGATATTGAATTTAGCATATATGCCATATTTTATTTAACTAGTCCTCTTAAAATGCATTTTCAGTGATAAAATTTTCTGTTTACTGAAGTTATTTTTATGATCACTGTTGTTCTGTGGACAAATTCAAGTTTATCGCTGTTTTCTAGAGCATGGTTAGTCCAAAACATGCTACCCTGGGCTTTCTGTAGGCTCCCACAATTGGCTCTTTCAATTAACTCATCAGGAAATTTTATCATAGAATCAAATATAGTAGAACATAGCACTTTGGAGGTTGTGAAGAAAGTCTGAGCCAGCACAGCTCTACCCGGATCCTTGGGCTGGGATCTTTCTGTTGCCTCTCCAGATCTACCCCCCACTTTTCTCTACTCTGCTCTCTGCCATCTTCCTTCCAATTTAGCCAATGAGAAGCCCTAGCAAGAGGCTGAAAGAAGGAAGAGAGTGAAATCAGAGTTATTTCCTCCTGGCTTCCTCCTGAAACCTCCTGGATCTACACTGAAGGTCGATGTTTTTTCATAGATGGCTTTTTTTTACACAACTCTCTTCTTCCAGTTTTCTGTGTTCTCAGTGTCACCTCATCCCTGAAGGCCTAAGAGTGGCAACAGCTGCCCTGCACCCAGTCCTTTGCTCTGCTTATTGCTTGTGGTCCTGTGATACTCTCTTCACAGCTTTGTGCATAATCTCTTTGTAAACAGACTTCTCAAGTTATCCAAAATTGAGAGTTGGGTTTGCTGTTCAGTCTTTGATACAATCCCCTTCCTTCCTGCACTCTCCAGCTATGGAAAGTGGTGAGCGGACCTGTCTTACATGTAAGTAATCACTTTGGTCATGCAGTTTGAGGGATATTGGAAAATATTTTCCTGTCTGGGCCCAAAGCCATTTTATCTTTGACTCATGAATCAGTTAGGATCTTCTGATTGCTAGTGACGGAAAACTGAACTCAAACTGGTTTAGAACCAAAAAGGGATTAAACTACCACAAACAAATAAAAAGTGCAAGGATCAATTTGGCTTTAGGCTGAACTAACTGGTAAACCCAAGAATACCAGCCTTGTTACCAAGAGCTGTTATTCCATATCTTTTTGATCTGTTCTCTGTGTTGGCTTCATGCTCAGGCTTCCATAGATGGGCCAAAATGTAGGCTTCAGACCTTCCTCTTCCTGATTTAAGATCAGCAGGAAAGACAGAGTCTTCTCCAAAAGCTTTAATAGAAATCTTAGTCCTCATTCTCAGTGGCTCAACTAAGTCACATGATCACCCCTAAAGCAAGCCGGAACATGGAAGAAGAGTAAAAACTAACATTTATTGAGCACTTAATGTGTGCCAGCCATGATTCTAAGCACTTTTTTCCATGTGGTAGGCATTATTATTTCTCCTGTTTTACTGAAAAAGAAAGTGAGACATATAAAAACTATGTCTCAGAGCTAAGAATTCATAGAGAGTCAAACCTGTGTAGTCTTGCTTCAGCCCTAAACATAAAGCACTATGTTCCCTGTGTTGTTCTGCTTAGTCTTGAGTCTCATGTCCACGTGTAGAGCTGATGTGGAGTTAGCTGCACATAAACCTAAGTGGATTTGTAGTAGCAGAGTGGTGTGTTCTTGTTGGTTGAATTCTCACTCCCAGTCCTAACCCTGGAAGGGCAGGCTGTCTGGTCTAGGATGGAAGCCAAGAGATGGAGTCACCTTGGACTCTGGGAGACTGCAGCAGGAGCAGACTTTTCTACCAGAGACAGCACTATACACTGACAGCCAGAGAGACAGAGAGGGCAAGGTCCACTGTGAAAGCTAAGGACCAATGGAGACTCCCAGGCCAAATCCCAAATGCAGAGGTCAGAAGCAGCAAATAAAATAGGCACCACAGAGTCTCCATCACTCAGTGAATTAGTGAGGACAGCCCACAAAAGCCAAGTCTGAAGAGCTGGATTCTCAAACTTTAGAATTCCTCAAGGTTTGGGATAGGCAATGCTGCAAGTGGAAATCAAGCCATGGCTACTTAATTCAAAGAAGAATGGATTTTGTTTTAATGAAATACAGAAGAGGCTGAAGACAAATATTGAGCATCATAGTAGGAGAAATGAATAATATAGGCGCACAGTTGCCAAGGAAACGTTTTCTTAATTGGAAAAAGATGAGCTTTTTTTATATGCGCACAAGAATCGGCCTCTGACAACACCCCCACTTTCTCCTCAACAATTTTGCTGATATACGGTGCAAAAATCTCCATATTTTGGAGATGAAAGGATTAAGCATTAATGTTATGAGAATGTGGTGGGTGGAAGTTTTGAATAGTGTTACCCATAAAAAGTAATGGTGCAGACTAATGTGAGATCTATTTTCTGTTCAAGTCGAGGAGGAAGATACCCCTCCCTCCAAAGAAACTCTAAAATCTTTTCACTTGTCATACTGTGCACAGAGACCCTCAACAACCATGGTCAAAAACACAATTGTTCAGAGAATTCAGATGCAAATGCACAGTTTAGAAATGCACAGACATATTGAAGAATTATTCCAAGGGTCAACAAGGAGACGCTTATGAACTTTCAGTGATTAGATGCACAAAAGGGAATTCAGACTATCTTTTTTTTTTTTTTTTGGCCTGGTCTTCACTCTATAAAATGAGCCTTTAGCCCTACATTGTATATTCTGCCCCTTGCATAACATGTACAGCTCCTCAAGCTATGTCTAAGCCATGCTTTCCCATGGCATCAACAGAGCCAGCCAGCACATGATCCAGACTTTTAACTTTTCTTTTCTATAAAAATGTAATTTTCTAAAAGAAAATCAGTATACACTCATCAAAAAACATAATAACTTCTATTTGAAAAACAGGTAAAAAAGAAGAAAAATACAAGTACAAACACATAGATACAAGTTAAGAAGCTTCTTGATTCCTCTTCTACTGATATTACCTACCTCAATTAGCCTCCTTACCTGAGAAGCATTTTTCTTTTTCTCACCTTTTAGAATATCAAAATCTTGGGCTTTGGCTTCTGCAAAGTTTCCAAAAGGCTAACAGTGTATACAGTGCTCATATTTCATCTCCCTGAGAAACTTTTCCATCAAAAGTCATGATTCCAACAAGAAACCTTTCTGAGGTTAAGTATTCATTTTTCTTTGGAAAGGACAAAGTCAAACTGTCCTTGTTTTCTGACAACATGATATTATATATAGAAAAACCTATAGAATCTACCAAAAAACTCTTATAGCTGATTAACAATTTCTGTAATGTTACAAGATACAAGATCCAATTAATTATGAAGCTGAGTCCAAAGTACTTACCTACAAGATATCTTCTTTTCCTCCACATAGAAATTTTTTCTAATTCTTCAATGAAAGGCCATACCTGACTTTCTATATTTTAAAACCTTGGTCCCTGTTAAGAAACAGGTAGCACTCTCAAACCAAAATACACCTTATTAAAGCAAAATTCTCTAAGGAGAGGAGGGTGCTACATGCACCAGTTTACACACTCTGGGCATAAAAACCAAGACACTGAGTCAGTAGTTTACACTGAGCTCACATATCCATAAGTATTAATATCTGCAGGGATTGCTGAACTTAATGAAAGTACTAACTGGATTTATTGTGCATGATGCTTTACTGTGGATGAAACTCTGAATTGAGAATGCTATGCAATTACAAAGTACACAAAAACACCACAAATGAAAATAGAGGCGTGCACACTGACTGCATGTTAAAACATATGGGGAGTTTCTAAAAACACAGAGGACCGGATCTCTACTCTCAGAGATTCTGTTTCAATTGATATGTGTTGGAGCTCAGACTCTGGCATTTCTTTCTTCAAGCTCCCATGAAAACTCTTAAGTGCACCTAGGGGTGGGAACCCACATATAGTAGGTTTAATCATTACTGTATGGCATCACCAGTCCTTCAGTTCAGTTTTACCATTGTAGCCTCAAGGAGATCAAGTCCCAAAGACTTTAGGCACACAATTTCTAAGTGCACAGTGAGAATGTGGAGATTTTAGCCAAGCGTGAAGTTGCAAGTTCAGGGGGTTCCCAAAACCACTCTCAGTTTCAACTTCAACAATTTACTAGAAAGACTCACAGAACTCACCAAAAGCTGCTATATTCATGGCTATAGTTTATCATGGGAAAATGATACAGATTAAAATCAGCCTAGGGAGGAAGCATATAGGGCAGAGATCAGGCAAAGTGCCAGATGAAGAGCTTCCATTGTCCTCTCCCCATGGGGTCATTGAGTCATGGACACATTACTTTTCTTGCATCAATGTGTGACAATACGTATGGAATATTACCAAGCAGGGAAGCTTACCAGAACTTTGGTGTCCAGAGCTTTTATTGGGGCTTGATCACATACTGCCTACATGGATGACCTTATTTTTAAGCCCCTCCAGATGTAGAGCTGAGACCACATGGCCAAAAGTATCCATTATAAATCATATGATTGGACTGTTTGGTGACCGAATTTCCCAGGTAAACAGAGGCATTCCTATCAGGCATGACATTACAAGGACCTAGAGATCATTGCCCAGTAGCTAAGGGAAAAGGCCAAACCCGTCTTTGGGTAAGGTTAATTTTTCACTACACAGGGGGACATAACTGACTTCTTTAAAGTACAAATTACAAACATTGATATCAATATGAAACAATTCTCACATATTGAGTGCTTACCAAGCACAATGCCCAGAGTTAAGATTTTTACATATGTTTCATTACTCAATCTTGGGTTATGTTACTCAATCCTGTGAAGTGGGCGCTGTTATCTCTGATTTATACATGAGGCAATCACAGCCAGAGAGTTTGGGTAATTTGGCAAGGACTCATAAGGTACTGGGATAGAGTTAAATGCTCAGAGGCATTGGATAGAGTTAAATTCTAGTCTTTGTTAGACAGATTTCAAGTTTTTTCTTTTAACCACAGGATTTCATGCTTTCAAGTTAGTATGCTTTGAATAAAATAATTCACGTAAAATGTTGGCATAAAAATAGATTAAAATAACCTAAATAATTATACTGATAAAATGGCTTCTTACATTCTATCAGCACTTAGGTGGAAAGAGGATGGTTGATCACTAACTACTTTTGCCTGGGACAACACAGAAAGCTATTAGGCATTGAAATATCAGCCTTGTGGAGGATGGGTGAGGAAAGCATAAAGAAGGGGAAATTTGTTCTTTCTTCCTTAAACTGTTGGCATTAAGTCTTAATCATTACAAAGAAGTTGAAATATAATCTGTCTTGTGTGGCAGACATAGTGGGCATTTGTCTGTCTCCATTTGGGAAATTTCAATATTGTAATTTTCACCTACCAAACCTCTGCAAGGAGATTATGGGAATTAACAATGTGACTTAAAAGAGCTTCCAGCTATTGCTCAGAAAGGTGAGGAATAAGAATAAAATATTCACAAAGAAACTAGTAAATATGCATGTCACTCAAAGGTGAATGTTTTCCACTAATTTGTGGGCTGGTAGAATTATTTTGCTGGAGTGTCCCTTTGAATGTCATGTGAATAATGCATGATTTTGGTACTTTTGTTGTCTGCACAATGTTTTTCATTGCTGTGAATCTGAGAGTTCTAAAAGAATAAGATGTTTTCCATATGTAGAAAAAAAAAAGTGTGAAGAGGCAGGCTACTGAGTTGCATGTCCGTAAGAATAAATCAGAAATGAAGACATTTTTTAAGTACTACTTACGCGGATGATAGAAATGGTATTAGAACATAATATTGACTCCTCTTACCAAGACATTCTCTCTTTTCCAGAAAGAAGTCAAACTAAATCTGCAATGTCTTTCAATACCCATAGCTTAAGCTATAGGCCATTCTTGGAATGGGCCAGCACCATTCTAATGAGTATGACCTGTCTTAACACAAAATAATATAAGCCCAGATTTTGCTGTGATTTGAAACTGGTATTAAAATGTTATCCATTCAGATATTGATTTTATGTCATAACAGCCTCCTTTCAGTAAGATCTCAAGAGGAAATTGAGTGTGCATGTAAAAAAAAAAAGCCAGCTTTGATAAAAGTATTAGTTTTATGTTCACGAGACCTGTCTTTCTCAGCAAACCCACTTCCGAGAATCTATTTCATGTATATACTAGCAAAAATATGAAAAGACATAAGCACAAGAGTATTCATTGCAGCTCTATTTATAATAGCAAAAGACTAGAAACACCCAAATGTCCATCATTAGGAGATTGGTTGAATAAACTAGGGTACACCCACAAAACGGAGAATGGTGCAGCTGTGAAAGGAATGTAAAGTGTCTGTAAATATTATCTTGGAATGATTGCCAGGATATATTATTAAGTGTCAAATGAAAAAAGTAAGGTGTGAAAAGTATATACATTTACTATTCTACTAAGCAACTTAAGGAACTATTAGAGTATCTAAACACATTTGCTTATAATAAGAAAAACAATTATAGGTTAAACAAAAACTTTTAAAAAGGAGAAGAAAGAGAGAAGAAAAAGGATGGGAGGGACAGAAATACGAATTAGACTTCTATGATTAAGCTTTGTTTTGTGTATTCGACAAAAAGTAAATTTTTTAATTTGATTTATTTGTTTATTTTTTATTTTTTTTAGGAAGATCACTTTAGTAGCTGTATGGAAAATGTAATAATCAGAAATATATTAGTAATGATGATCTTTAAACAATGATCTATGTTGATAGAATCCAGAAAGAAAAACACAAAAGCTTATTACACTACAGATGATAGAAACAAATATTAAGAAAAATTAAATTTAAAGTACTGCGTGTAAAGTTTCTTTGGGGTATGAATAAAAAGGTTCTAAAATTAGCTAATCTGAAATCAGTTTCATTGGGCTAAAATCAAGGTGTCAGCAGGGCCATACTTTCTCTGAAGGCTCTACAGGAGAATCTATTTTGTTGCCTATTCCAGCTCTAGAGCTGTATACTTTGGCTCATGGCCCCTTCCTCCATCTTCAACGCCCGCAGTGTAGCATCTTAAAATCTCTCTCCACGTCCACTGTCATATCACTTTCTGTGTCAAATCTCCCTCTGCCTCCCTTTCATGAGGATGCTTGTCGTTGCATTTAGGGCCCATCTGGATAATCCAGGATAATCTCCCCATCTCAAGATCCTTAATTTAACCACATCTGCAAAGACCATTTTTTCCACATAAGGTAATATTTACAAGTTCGGAATTAGGACCTAATATTTTGGGGTCATCATTTAGCCTACTACAAATGATATTAAGAAATTATTTGTGTGTAGTTGAGAAAACTCCATACTGTTTTCCATAGTGGTTGTACTAATTTATAGTCCTATCAACAGTGTAGGAGCGTTCCCTTATCTTCACATCCTTGCCAGCATTTGTTATTCACCATCTTTTTGATAATAGCCAGTCTAACTGGGGTGAGATGATATCTCAATGCGGTTTTAATTTGCATTTCCCTGATGACTAGTGATGTTGACTATTTTTTCATGTACCTATTGGCCATTTGTATGTCTTCCTTTGAAAAATGTCTATTCAGTTCCTTTGCCCATTATGATCCAGTAATCCCACTTCTGGGTATATACACAAAGGAACGGAAATCATCATGTTGAAGGGATACCTGCACTCCCATGTTCATCAGAGCTCTGTTCGCAATAGCCAAGATATGGAACCAACCTAAATGTCCATCAATGGACGATTGGATAAGGAAACTGTGGTGCATATACACCATGGAATACTACTCTGCCATAAAAAAGAATGAAATTCTCCCATTTGCAACAGCATGGATGAGCCTGGAGAAACTTATGTTGAGTGAAATAAGCAAAGCACAGAGGGATAAATACCACATGTGCTCACTCATATGTGGGAGCTAAGAGAGAAAGAAGGAAGGAAAGAAAGACCTCAGTAGTGCATTGAACTTGCAGAGGGAGAGAGCATACCTGAGGATACAAAGTGGAGTGGGGAAAGGGGGATGGGAGGGAGGGAGGGATAATTGAGGGGATAATTGGCTGGGGGACACAGGGTATAATCACAATTTGTGGTAATGGACATGCTGCTAGTATGGGTCTGGCCATCACATCTGAGGCACGAGTGGTGACAATTTGCTTTGTACTCCATGAATATTCATAACCAATAATAACAAAACAAAACATTAAAAAAAGAAATTATTTGTTTTGCTGAGTTTGATACTGGTATTGTGGCTGTTTCTGTTCTTCAAAAGTTTTTTACTGTTAGTAAGTCAAAATGAAGTATTTACGTGTGAAATAATATGATGAATAGGATTTGTTTTAAAATATTTTAGTAAGGGGAGAGAGAAAAGAAGAATGAAAGAATTATCACAATTTTTGAAGCTGAGTGACAGTGACATGGGGTTTATATTATTTTCTCTTCTTTTGCATGTGTTTGAAATTTTCCAATGAAAAGTCTCAAAAGTAAATAAAAAAGAAATACAAAAATTAGGCCTCTTTTTAAATGGTATGTGGTAATTGGCTGATTATTCTGAGGTTGACTATTCTTAATTGTATTCTTAATTGCAAGCCATGTTGCCTCCATATTCCTCGGGGTTAAGTACCTAGTACTGTGGGTAAAGTGCTGAAGGCTTAGAAAATGAGACCTTAATAAAGGCTTTAGGGCCACCCAGGAGCACAATGGAAGGAGATCTGGGGGACCAAAATGGCTTTTCCCTGCTGCACAACTATGTGACTTGAGCCAAGTTAATTAACCTCTGAAGGCTTTAGCTCCCTCAATTGAAGAGGGCAGTAAGAATATTACCTACCCTATGGGGTTGCGTGAAAGAAAATAGGATAATCTACAAAAAGTGCTTAGCACATTGGCAGTGCCTGGCATCATTTAACAGTTTCTGGCAAATGATGAGCATGCCTCCCTGAAAGAGTCTCGATTTTCTTTCCAGACATCACTCTCCTGTGCTTTCTCCTTCCTCCCTGGCCACTCTATGTCTTTTGCTGACCTTTCTTTGGATGTCAGTGCTTGCATTACTTCATATTTCCCCCAAAACAGAGCCTAAAACAAGGATTTGAGAGAAGGGTAATTTATTTGGGAAGTTTTCCCAGGTTAGGGTTGTCAGATTTAGCAATAAAAATACACAATGCCCAGTTAAAGTTGCATTATAGATAAACAATGAATACTTTTTTAGTATAAGTATATCCCACTTGGGACATAATTTTTAAAATGCAACTGGGTGCCCTGTATTTTATCTGGCAGAGGGGAGGAAATAAGCAGTGTCCTAGTCTGTTCAGGTTGCTATAACAAATTACCATAGACTAGATGGCTTAAACAACAGAAATTTATTTCCCATAGTTCTGGAGGCTGGGAAGTTCAAGATCAAGGTGCCAGCAGATTTGGTGTCTGAAGAAGGCTCATTTCCATATAAACAGGTGTAAACCTCCCATGGCAAGAGCGTCTCTCTCAAGCCTCTTTTATAAGGACACTAATCACATTCCTGAGGGCTCCACTCTCATGACCCAATCACATCTCAAAGGCCCCATCTCTTACTATCATTATCGTGGGGTTTAGGATTTCAACATATGAATTTAGGGGAGACATAAGAATTCCAATCATAGCAAGCAGTGAGACACAGAGAGAAGAAAATCAAATAAAAGACATGTTAATGATCATTCAAAACCACTACTAAGCAACTGAGATTTAATCTATCATGGACCCTCTGAGAGATTACATAGAATAGGCTCAGAATTGCCTTTTCCACAGAAGGTGAGGTTGGTGAATTATTCCAGAGGGTTGCCCCTTGGGGATTTAACTTCTCGGCACTTCTGAATTGCTCCTGTTTGGGTTGAGCAACCATTCACAGCTTCAGAAAAAGCCCTGTTATATATTTCTATATGACCTTGCATTTCTCCTTTGTAGCTCTTTTCACAAGTACGATCAATTATTTTTGTGATTACTTTTTAATGCCCTTATTTTCCTCCATTAAACTAAGCTCTCAGATGGCAGGATTTTGTCTTTTTCTCTGATTTAGCCTCAGAGCTTAGCACAGTGTCAACATGTGTCGACATAAGGAATACGTGTTAGTTGCCATTGCTGTGCAGGGGTTGGTGCTGACATAAGAAGAGTTTACTCTTGGGCCCTGGGAGGTAGTAGACCCAGGTGACCCCAGTGGATGGTAGGATGATCTCATAAGTGCTCCACTGGGTGGAATGAGGGGCTCGTACAAAGCTGCTGGATTGAGTCCTCTCCTTTTTCCTGCCCCTCAATCTTAATGCCTGTTGTCTCAACTGGTGGGCTGATACAGACAAGAAATATGCCTAACCCCACTCAAAATTAAATCTGCCACTATAAATATCTTTTGAGCTCCTACTGTGCACAGAGAGCACCTACTACGGTAGGAGCCGTGGGAAGATGCACCCATTAATTAGATGGGGGTCCCCCTCCTCCTCCTCTTCCTCCTCTCCAAGAACTAGCCATCCTGTGAATGAGACCTATGTGGAAATGAAGAGTATTGAACTGCCTCTGTCTTCCCCACCTCCCTGGAAGTTTGATGCATAGTTTGATCCCAGAGCAATCCAGGCTTAGACAGGAAATACTTAGGTACCTGACTCATGAGGCTGATCTGGAATGTGGTCCTTGCAGGCATCTCCATTGCCCCTGTGAGACCTCTTCTGTCATCTGATAAATGCAGACCACCAGGCTCCTGTGTTCTTTCTGTGGCAGGTCATCCCCCCAACCACCTTTGACACCTAATTGCTGGCAACTAGGTTTCTGGCCTGAGTTCTTCCCTCTCCCCAGCCTCTATGTTCCCCAGGTCACAGAGCAGCACTGTGCTTCTGATTTTCTCTCCATTTGTAACTCTGCTCCCAGTAGTCTGTCTGGTTCTCAGCTTGCCTTCAAAAACGAGAGCCTAATCTTGTCCTGCCTCACAATACAGTGCTCATTAAACCAAGAGTCATGTCATTGGATGAGACCCAACTGCCTGTAGAAAGACTCCCAGGCACTTGCCCATGGGGTCTCCCAAAGACTGAGAGCCAGGGCCACCCATGAAGGACTCTATCCTCCAGGGAGAACGAGGATTATCTCACATGGTTCCTGGGTGTGAGCATTTGTTTGAACTGAGGCAGAGGTCACCATGCCCTTGAACGCTGTGCATACTTGATGGCCATCTTCTTCTGACAAGCCGGTCTAGCACTCCTGTGCCCAGTCAGATTTAGTGCCAGGCCCCAGCTTTCACCTCCACCACAAAACCTACCTGGTGTGGTTTGTGTAAACCCACAGTCTCATTAAGTGGTTCTGAAAACTGATACCCTGGAAGCTGTGGGCATGGAAGAGAATGACTCTAACTGGCATGACCTGGGATCATTGGGAAAATGGCATCTGAGCAGGAACTCTGAAAATGAATAGGACTTTCAAATCTGGATTGCCGGTATTGGGTGCATTCTATCTATAGCTATAGGAATCTATTAAAAATACATCAGTCATTGCTTCTTTCTCTCTGTCTGCTCTCTGTTCCCCAATACCTCTGCTGGAAATATTTAGGTGCTTCCAGAAGCCTTTTGTAGTGAAGCTCTCAAAATCCCAGACAGTGGCAGCAGCTTTGAAGTCACTTGGGAAAGAATTGCTCTCTATTCTGAATTAAAGAGGTGATTCCACAATAATGCTTTTCATTACTATAAAATTTTTGGACATGAAAAATTATTTATTTGGCATTTCCTTCATAAGTTAACTCCTTGGGACTTTTCATTTATATGTAAACATTCAGCTTTGGGATCTGTATTCAATTTATCAGTTAAATTTTTATAGAGAGCCAAATTAGCCGTAAAAACATATAGTAAATTTGTAATTTTTGCTCATCTTAATCAACGTTTCAGTCTGCTCTGAACAAGACCATTTTTGTTCCTACCTACAGATGGTCTGCAAAACATAGAATAGTTTCAACATTGTTGATTCCATTTATATCCTTCCAGGAAAATGTGTAGTAGTATCATCTTATCTAATTTAAGTTGAATACTTTTTTTTTTGATAATTTTATACAGGAAGAGATATATACCATGCTGTTTTAATATAAAATTTCCAGAAATATCTCCACCAGATTATCCCATCTCCCTTCCAGAGGAAATAACCTTACTTATAATATATGAATCAAATATAGATTTATATTTTTCATCAATTTGTTTCTTGTCTTAGAAACTAAACACATAGGGCCGGCCCGGTGGCGCACTGGAGAGTGCGCCGCTTGGGAGTGCGGCGGCGCTCCTGCCAAGGGTTCGGATCCCATGTGGAGACCGGTTCCCGCTCACTGGCTGAGCGAGGTGCTGGCGCAATGCCGAGGGTTGCGATCCTGTTGCCAGTCCCCAGTACAGGCGTGACACCAAGGGTTGTGATCCCGTTACCGGTCAGTAAAAAAGACAAAAAGGA